>NC_084955.1:23854096-24051606 GCF_949316205.1 Platichthys flesus | reverse complement strand
GGGAGTTGCAACTGATGATGCCGAATTGAATAATTATGGTGTAAATTGTTCTTTTATTGAATAAAGTAAAGTTTGTGTGTCGTCTCCATTCCTGCAAACCATTACACTTCTGCTTTACAACCTTTGATTTAAATTCTGAAGCATAAACACGTATATTTTTAAGCAGTAAACAAAAAAGGCGAGTTTCTAAATAAAAGTCCAGATCTTGTTATTCCAGTCTGGAGCCGCACTGGTCCCTGACACCACCGTGTGTGAGTGACGCACTTATCTACAAACCACAGCCACCATTTAAACCATCACACACATGTTGTCATTTGGGTTTTTCAGTGTAAACGAACTCATCACTTGTTAGAGGGCGGTGCTGAATGGAGGAGGTGACAGATGTGGGTCAGGCGGCAGAATGAAGGACAGATCCACTTGCATGTGGAGGAGAGAAGATTACTCTGCTTTACCTGGTCAGTCTCCTCGCAGGAGATCAGAGGAATCGAGGAGGACGAGGATTCAGCTTGAGCCTCGAGTGGAACCAGGAGGGACAGATTGTTTCAAGGGTCCGGACGTACAGACCTCAGATCAGCTCACAGACTAATTCAAGACAATTAAAAACATGTCTGACAATCGTCTCATTTAGAAAACTGTAAACAGGCTTTTACATGTAAATAAAATCTTCACTTCAAACGGGGGAAATTACTAAATAAAATTTGACATGTGAGGTTGAACTGGGGGTAAAAGGAGCTGGAACAAAAGAGCTCTGTGGGAGGGAAAGTGATAAGAGGCTTAGCGTTGGCTCAGTGTCGGTGCAGCTCTGTACACGGACTTCACGCCACACGAGACAGAAGAAGAGACGGAGTGTCCCCCTGTCTTTTACTGTGAGACACATCAGAAAACAGTAAATTATCAAAGAGCAGGAGTTCACAAACTCTTCAGCCCGACCTCAGGAATAAAAACACTTTCCTCTGAGGAGGCTGAAGAACACAGAGGATGTGAAATTGAATTACCGACGTGCCCGTTGCCTGAGGTGTCGTGGTGTTTCCTGTGGAGCAGTGAACTGGTGCTGCCAATAATCTGTCTCCATCACATCAGGGGGTCGCGTGAGGACCAAGGAAAGTGGAAGAATAATGACATATTTCTATATTTGCTGGGTTTTCATTTTAAATCTTTTTATCTTTGTAATAAATTCAGGTAAAATATCCTGGTTCTAATCTCTTTTTGGATTTCTTGTGTTTTCCCTTGGGAATAATCCCGTGACCTTGATGGGGCCCAGCTCAGGAGCCACTGGATTAAGTCCCAGTTTCTGTCTACTCCACTTGATGAAGGGAATTTCTGCAGCGAGAACTTTGCAACAATCTGATGAGACTGAAAGTTGTGTGGTCTCAATTTGGCCTAAACTAGTTTTAGAGTGATATTTAATATATGAGATGATTCACACTTCACAGCATTAAACCAGTTAACACCTCATAAAGTAGTTTTCGCATAATTTGTCCCTTTTAGGGAGTTACGTTACAGAAGCTTCTTAATTTACATTTGATAAAATTAGATTTACACATTAGCAAAGTTTAAAATAGCTCTGGGTTCTAATAGTTTGATCAGATCTATTTAACCACGAGCAGCTATTTGAATCTCATCCAGGTTTAGAAAGGTTGAGTTACTGTGGCCATCAAATCTGACTGAATCAGCCCCCCCCCGGTCCCCTGTCCCGCCTTTAGCATCTCCTCTGTGTCGGAGTGAGCGTCTGGTTGTTCCAAAAAATACTGATAGTTCCACTCTTCACCCTTTGTGTCTGACACAGCAGCAGGGGGCCATTGATAAACCTCCTGATGGACTCAAAAGTTGACTTTTAGCCCCGTTTTTTAAAGATAAGGTCAGAATTCAGGTCACACGTCCTGACACCCTTCAGCTGATGAGACCTGGTCACCTTCAGCCGTGAGCTCAGGAGGAGACGGGCATCCCCCGGCTCCCCAGAGATACAGATAAGAGTCTCCATAAAACCCAGACTCCATAAAAAACAAATCAAACTCGTCTTATCTGCTTCGTCTGCTCAGCTTTAGGACATCGAGTGCATCGGCCAATCAAAAACTATCCCTGAGCAGCAGAGCGAGGCAGAGAGGTCTCCTGCAGCTCGGATCTCCATGGAAATCGAGGCAGATTGAGAAGCTATGGAGAGAACCACGTCAGGAGCGTTAATCACGGAGCGACTGCAATATAACATGGCTGCTGAAAAAAAGGGCCCAGTTGATTATTCAGCCTTTTCTTTTCTCTGCAGTTAATGAAGTCCTCACGCTGTTTAAACGCCTCCGTCAGTGTTGCTGCCAACACGGGGGGAGTCACGCTGCTGACACCAGGAGGAGGTCAGCAGTGACCGGCTTCATTACGAGGAGGGAGGAACAACAAGGAGCTGCAATGAGACGTGTTCAGGTCTCAGATTAGACTCACGGCCTCATGTGAGTTCAATAAACACAATCTGGTTTGGAGATAATGTGAGAGGAAGCTAATATGATAAAACACCTCAGTAAGAAATATCTGACCTGACACTTTAAATTCAGTTAAATCAATGAGGTGAATGAGGAAGATTATGTGAAATTGTTTCATAGAATTACACAATTTACCTCAAATTACAAATCATGAAGTGATAACGTTGGTGAAGCCAAAACTTCCCGGATTCAATCCTGTGATCATCAAATAACTAATTAAAACCAACTTACTTACATCCACTTGAACATGGGTGGGTGTGTTAAAAACATCCTAAAATGACAGAAACCATCTTTCAGAAAAATGTATTTAACATGGGACTTTTCAGTTTGGTCCATGTCCAAAGGATCTGTGGTTTCATGAAATCTCAAACCGGCTCATAAATCAACAATCACAGTCAAAGTAACTTTCTGTGTTCTGGTGTTTGAAGTGAACGTGTAGCTCCTGGCGTGTTTCTGCAGGATTGACTTCATCACACTGCAGCCACATGACCGTCTGATTGGATCAATTTGCATGAATGAGCAGGTGTTCCTGGTGAAGTTGTGTGTGTTTGTAGATTAAGTTACCACAACTGGATGTTTCCCTCTCACTCTGAACTGCATGAGAACCATTAGCTCTGAAGGAAACATACGTATATTCACGTGTAAGCGACGTGGCAGCTCGTGGAATCTTTTCTAGACTTTGCCAGCAGAGAATCTTTAAATTTGTCACCTAATTTAGTAAATCACTGGTTTCAAACCAGCTACTTACCAACACCAACTTAGTGGTGTGATCAGATCCCAGTCCTGTCATTAAACTATCCAGAGGGAGGACGAGCATGTGACCTCGGACTGAACCCTGCTTCTGTCTTTTGGTTTGATTTCAGGGCTAAGAGGCGTTTGGGTGAATCACAGACGGGATCTGATTTGAATTTCAGTTATATCACAAAGTCCCCAGAGTCTAGAACAAAAAACAGTCCGGGGAAAAAGAGGTTTTCTGACAAGTGCACAATTCATGAAGATAAAATCTCTCCACTTTTAATAAAAAAGGCTGAATACTCAGTATTTGTGTAAACATCAGGGTAAGATCCTGTGTCATTATAGGCTGTTGTTTTCAGACATGAACAAATCTGACCCAGACAATCTCCTGCTCCGGGACTCAAGACTGTATCCAGACTATTTTGGGACATTTTCCAGAGATTCTTGAGCAGGAGATTGATTCAGAAACGTTTGGGTGAGGGTTGTTTACAGAACCTCTTCACCAAGATCGGCTTTTATCACCAAAAACTCTTCATCTGCTTCTTCTATGTGTTTCTCTTTTTCATCCTGAGTTTCACGTCCGTTACGTGTTAGAAACCTCACCAACACTTGTCCACCGTTACATTGTCCAAAGCAACTGACTCTGACATTAGCCTTCTCTCTACACCTCCTCTGGGAAACACCAGGATGGACTTCAGTGCAGCTCTGAAAGCACCGGCTGTGAAATCTGTCTCTGAGACCACTGTGGTGTGAACAACACGATCTGGAGCCTGCACCAGGATCCACGTCATGCACGGTTCCATGTTGCACGGTCGAGCTGCAGCAGTGTCTTCTGGTTGAGAGGGTTCACAGGATGACATTCCTGGGGTCAGCCGGTGTGAAAGGCTCATTGTGGAGGTGATGATTTGCTCTTTCACCTCCGTCTGAGTGAGCGTGACCGTCAGCAGCTGGATCCAGAGCAGAGGGAAACCTCCATGTGCCGGTAGAAGATGACGGTAGGACCACTTTTTCATTCTCTCTCTCATTTTGACCTTGAACTTCGGGCTACGCCGTCACACCCACTCCACAGCAGCAGGTCCAGAGACACATCGGGTCCATAGAGAGCCGTGTCCCCTCCAGTCCGGGCATTGTGAGACACAAGCCTGTGAAATCTGTCTCTGGTCTTGTTTGGGCATGAAGGATTATGCCGGGGTTAGGCCCTGGTCTCCAAAGCTTTGTGTTGGCGCACCGACTCGTGGAAAGTCTCAGCGAGCGGTGGATGTGTTGGGTCGCGTTTCATCACTGGACAGATGAGAGGCCGGCGCTCGGGGTTTGATGAACTTGATATTAGAATCTCTATAAGTTAGAGGCAAGGCAGAGACTTAAACACAAGAAAAACTATGACACGGAAAACCTTGATAGATACATGAAAATATAAAACAGGAAATATCATATATACCCTATAGATTTTAAATGTTTTGGCTCATAAGCCAGACTTCACTTTAATTTGATGCCTGATGATGCTTCACGACCAAATTATTGTTTCTTCTTAGAGCTGGAATTTATTTTCTTGTTGTCTCGTCTCCATTGTCTACGTTTGACATTAAACAGTTTAAAGGTCTGAACCTCACAGCAGGTGTGAGGCAGCAAAGTGTTAAAGTTGTGTGTTTTTAATGTGTGTTTACGACCAACACAAGTCGTAATTCCATTCTTACCACAAATGATTTTAATATGATCACCTCTTTTCCCTTTGTCGCTACAATTGGCACATTCTGACCCACTAGAGTCTTGACAGCTGAGAAGTTCCTTCACTGATTATCCATTAGACCTCGATTGAATTAATGTGATGTTTTCATTATTAGTTTCATCACAACTTTACACAAATCTGAAATGTTTTGTCTACTGTAATTTCCGTCTTTTAGCGCAGCACAGGATTGGTAGAGGTGTTTTTTACATCACAATTTTGCTTTTATCAAGACAATCTTTTCAGACTATATATTCATTTCTGCATTTCTACTCTGTTTCTTGTTTTTGCAGAAATTGAAAAAGAGCATAAAACAGGTGGGAGTACCTGTAAAACCATAAAACCTACTGACGTGTTACCAGGGCACAAGTGTGAGACAGCTCTCCTCCATTCATCATGTTGTGTTGTGCACACACCAAACGTGACGTCATGGTTTAGGAATGGTGCTCGTCCACAATCTGTTCGACTACTTAGAGAAGAACACTGATGCCCTCATTATACCTCACGGAGACATAAGATACGAATGTTTCACTGGAATCACAACATCACGGAATCATTTAAGAATCTAAAACAAATCAGCATCTGAACGTGGGCGTGAGGCTGATAACACACAGCCTGCTTCTGGAGCTCGAGTTCCCTCTGTCACCGCTGCCTCGCTCTGTCTCCCTGGTTCCTGAGGATTAATGAAACCAGCTTCTATTCTCTGCGCCAAAAGAAAAACAGGAGTGCACTTCTCTCGCTCCTCAAACAGCTCCTCCTCCTCCTCCTCCCCCCCCCCCCCCCCCGCTCCCCTTGCAGGTGGCCCCCTTCTCCGCTCCGAGCACGGCTGCAGGCCCGCAGGAGGAATTCACATGTAAATAGGCCACTTGCTCTCAGTAGACTGGGGGAAGAAGAAGAAGAAGAAGAAATGGCGTCACAATAACCTTGCATAACAAGCAGACTGGGAGTGTGCACGTTCTGCAGCTTCTCCTTTTTACGTGCACAAGATAAATCTCAAGAACTCAGCAGAAGAAGAAGAAGAAGCCAACAACCCTCTGGAGGTGGGATTGTGGAAATATGCAGACGGAGAACCTCTAATGTGCTTTTTAAATATGGCTTCTTCTTCTTAACAACACAAATGTTTATTTATTCAACTCCAGAGGACGTTTACAAAGGGTTAAAGGTCAAAAAGGTCATGCACATAGTGGTGGACCTCAAACTTCCCTTTTAGATCTTATTTATTTTTACCTTTTTTCCAAATAAACACAATTTAACTCTCACCTCAGCTCCTCCAGACAACTGGTTCCAGTATGTGTGTTCTCTTTGTTTTTCTCAGTTTTCAGAAACCTGCTGTTTTCTAACATGGAAGATTAAAAACCTCTGGAGAATGTCAGCTGAGCTTTTAGATTTAGAATTTGTCTTTTCATAACTCTGTCTCAAGGGAAAGGTTGTGACATAATTGAATTCTTCATTCAACAACCACAGCTCCAGTCAGTGTTTGACAGCAGCTCCGGGGCCAAGACTCATGGGGCGTGGTTTTTGAATGCTAACAAAAGAATGACTC
The DNA here is from genome assembly GCF_949316205.1 of Platichthys flesus. Lineage (NCBI taxonomy): Eukaryota > Metazoa > Chordata > Actinopteri > Pleuronectiformes > Pleuronectidae > Platichthys > Platichthys flesus. Next base: position 24,045,137 of record NC_084955.1, on the reverse strand, counting down.
TGGTATCCTTAAGAAAAATGAAACACACACACACACACACACACACACACACACACAGACACACACAGTTGCCAGAACAGTAAAGATCCTCTTCTGTCCTCCTGGGGGAGACCAGGGGAACAGAGCAGTGCTGGAACAGGAGGCCGGACTTGGTGTTGGCAGCTTGTGCGACACAGATATCCACATTGTTTGTCCTCGGCTCCCCAGTGCTGCCGTCTGCGTGAGCGTTCTAATCCCCGACATACCTGGGACATCACACACACACCCACTAAACACACACTGCTTCCAAAAAAACAGGTTTTTTCTTATGTTGATAGTCAAAAAGTATTGAAATGTGACTTCACCTTCATTTTATTCTTTGTTTTCAAACCAGAAACTTCTTGATTTATCCTGATACAACTTGTACTGGCTCGGTTATTATGTTACATTATATGATGTTTGTTTTAGAAGTTAATATTATAGCAGAAATTTGTTTTGAGCAGTTTATACGACAGCTGATCTTGAGGAGCTGAAGCTTAGCATCACCCCGGGAGCCTCAGGGTGATAATATTGGCTTCGGTGACGGTTGGAACACGTTCAAGATTTTGGATGAACATGACAATCTCCCGGTTGAGTCATCGCGTTATGAAACATCAGCCGTCCTTGATTAAAATGTAAAAAACGACTCGAGTCCACTTCTAATTCCCGAGAATCCAATTACAGAGCCTCCTGTTGTCTGTCATGCGCTGCCAGCGGCTGCTGAAAGGTTTCATGTTTTGTAGGAACTTGCACATTTGGAATTTTCAGTGCGGTCATTTCTGGAAAATGATTCAGAAAGTGTGGCGTCATGTTTTGTTCTAGATGACAGTGGATTCCTCCGTCAAGGCCCAACAGTCTCCTTCTGAAACCTTTAAATCCGTTAGATCCGGTTTGTCACTTGGATCTGCACCAAACTGCACAAACTCATAAATACCATTCCCTTAAATAACCTTTTTTTAACATGGGTGAATAAACTTCCCTTCTCTCAATCCCTGGATTCATGACTTAATTTATCGAATTCTTTCTTCCATCCTCCCGCTAAGTTCGGTGGAAGTCCATTGTGTAGTTTTTGTGTTAATCCTGCCGACCAACAACGAGCTGAAGTGATTTAAACCTGCAGCTTTGTTTGTGTGCTCGTGCGACGCCCCGGTCGTTTGTGCTCCTGCAGTAAACTCAGGGAGTGTCCGGGTTGAGAAACACCACGTTTATCTCTCTGAGTAAACTTTGACGTTTACAGCCAGCAGCTCCTCCCACTTCACAGCTTACAGGTTTTTTAAAAAAACTCACATTGCTTCACACGTTTTCACCAAACACACCCACACACCCACAGAACATTTTGTACAGTAGAGAAACAAACTCAGGCACAAACTGCTCCTGAGCTGCGTTAAAGACACAAAGTCTGGGAAGCTGGGGGATTCTTCTCTGGATGAGCTGCTGAGAACAACACATGCACTGCACTGTGCTTTTATTTCATGTCGGTGAAAGCCTCCCGGTGCCAAACGGCTAATGGGTTAATGGACGGCCCCTGGACAAGAGGTTTATTCACCCTAATCCACCTCACACCGAGGATTTCAGCTGAGCAGGGAGGGATGAAGGGCGGGGGGGGGGACAGTAGAGAAACGTTACAGCAGCACTGGGCGGCTTGTTATACTTAAAACAGAAGCTTCACACTGATTTCAACTTTAACTTCCACTCACGATGTCTGTTCTGGGTTTTAATCTAACTTTGGTGAGCGGGTACGATCTCCTGTGTGGAGCCGACCCACTTTCAGACGTGAACTCTGGAAAATGGTCGTGGAAATTGGGTCAAGACAGTTTCTCTTTGGGTTTTGAAGCAGCAGCAGGAGCAGCAGGAGGTTGAATCATAGTTCACAACAACAGGAACATGCAGGTGGGGGGAGGAGCTTGGGTAGAATACACAGGAGGCAGGAAACGACCTAAATCCAACTGTGGAAATCAGGGTTTTGTTTTGTTTTACGAGGATCTCTTAGAATCTCATATCTCCAAGATGACGTATGTATGGATCCTCAATTTAACCCTGAGATATTTGTAATATTCAAATCTGTCACATGTTAGAAAGGTCAACAACACGCCCACTCAATTTCCCCAATATCGACATTAACTGACTTTTAGGGGGCTTCGACAACATGTGATCCCTGCAGCCTGACGTCCTCCCTCCTGAAAACACCTTTGTTGCTCTAACACATAAATATGATTACGGTGGTTTCATAACTCACCATTTTTTTGTTGGACCCGTTAGGCCGAGTCAGCGACAGTACAGCACAAGTGAGGGAACAGGATTTATGACTCCGAGAGCCAATAATTAACAGTAATCCTCTGGAGACTCCTCCAGCAGATGTACGGAAATGACCAGAGGTAAATAAACATCGAGCTGACTCACACACTCTCACACACACACAGACTGATAACTGAAAAGGAAGTAAGGGAAAAGTGTGAGTTTGCTTTTCTTTGCCCTTTGCGTTTCCTTCCTCCACTTGGCAAACAAAGTCCAGAAGACGCACCTGCGCTTCCCGACACAAAAACACCATTCATCAACATCTGACACACACACAAGGCATTCTGGGGAGATCAGCTGCCAAGTGACCACAACGCTGCGGGTTCGAGTCCAGCCAGGACCCCTGCCGCTTATCATTCCGCCTCACCCGCTCCACATAGCCCCTCCTCCCCCTCCGCTCTGAAGCCACAACAGAATTCTTCATGCGAGTTGTGGCGCAGCTCTGAAATCTGACAAATGTGTGAAATCCAGAGTTACAGACGTGTTTTTCTTTCTATTTTTAAATGCATGACATCTGAGATTCAGAACCATTCCCCCCCCACACACACACACACATCAAAGCTCATAATTGTCACACTGAACTGGAGCAGATATTTTTATGGTGGGGCTGTTTGGTGATTCAGCCAAACTGGTAATCTCCTTCACACCCTGGTTTTAGGAGGCCGGCAGCTGTTTGAGCTTCACAGTCATTAATTGTTTCAGAGGGACGGGAGAGAAGCACATGGTGTCAGCGCAGGCATCCGCCCGACTCTCTCCTAAAGAGCCCGGTAATGCCTCTGGATGCTCCTGCCCCAGCCTGTTGTACTGGGTCCTCCAAACTGCCCCGACAACATTTTCTCCTCGGCCTGTTTGCTCAGCGCTCCTCTTAACCCTTCACGCCGCGGCAGCTCCGGTGGAGAGACGTTTGTTTAGAGATCAAACCTGCACCTGCTGATATTCACATTACATAACAAGCAAATACTGGAGCACAGCAGAGGGATTCGATGGGAGAAGCTTCAGTAGAAGAAGCAAAGACAGGTTTGTTTCCACATGCACATAGACACAGTCACTCAGAGGGAGCTGTGAGTTCTGGGTGTGATTCTGTGTCGACATAACCATTGAGCAAGATGCTTAAAATGAAAGCGAGGACGTGATGATTAGAGGCCAGAGGAGCATGAAGTGTGTTCTTCAAAAGAGCCTGTGAGTCACGATCTGATGCAACTGAACGGTCATGTGACGTCAGTGGTTCAGCAGTAAAGTGAGGTCTTTATATATTATCGCAAATAAAAAATCTGATTCTGCAGATTCAAATAATCTCAAACTAAGCTCTCACGTGAATTTAAGATGAAATATTCCCTGTAGAGTTGTCACCTTTCATTTAAAGTTCAAAACATTCATTCCAACGTGGAGGGAAAAGTTCATATTCGAACTGTAACGACTTGTTTAGATTTAAAATCTAAAGTCTACAAGTGCATCAGACTGTGTAGGTAGTTTACGTCGTGATCCAGCAGGGGGCACTCATTGTCAATATTGACTTATTCCATACAATGGACAAGTGGCTGATCTGTAAAGTAAGTTTGTGATGTTACCTCGTTTTGGTATGAAAATGTGGGATGTTAGCAGCAAAGGCGTCCTGAGTGAAGTAAAACCAATAATCCACTACTAAAATCATTGCAAACTATTTTGAGAATCGATTTAAATGAATCACGTGAATTAGTTCTGGTTTTGTTTGCTCCTCTAACGACAGCTAAGTGAATATCTTTGATTTATAGACTTGACAAGACATTTGAACCCTTCCTGGGGGTTTCTGGAAACACTAATTGAAGTTTCTCCACCATTTTCTGGAACAACCAGCTAATCGTTAATCGCAGCCCTACACCTGATTTCCTTGACTAGCGCAGTGGACATTATAACAACTACCAACGTCAACTTTGTTCTAAATATCTTTTATTGAGCAAAACTGAATGCATATATGTCTAAGGACAATATGGCCGACGAAGAGCAGCCTTACTGTACAGCAGTATCTGTCGCATTTTTGCCCAAACATTTTCTGTAAAGTCCAACACAATATTCTCTATTCAAAGTCTGTAAACTTCATTTTAAGAAGTGATAATCTAAAGTGCTTTTAAAAAAAGATCAACAGATACAGTATTAGACAGCAAGCAAGTCCATAGTAATGCGGCAATGCGAGATAATACTGTTCTTCCTCAAAGAAAGTCCAGTGTAAAAAAAAATTAACATCATAGAAAACAGTTCATATAAAACTTGGGCTTGTCTCTCTGGCCCCCCCCTGGTGTTACGATGTGGAATCATGAACCAAAGCAAAACCGTCAAAAAGTTCAAACCTTCTTTTAAATTATTTTTGGTAATACTTTTTGGAACAGCCGCTATCTCGTGAAACATAACACCACCCTTAGCACAACTTCCACCAACTTTCCAAACCCCCGAACCCTCCGTTAATCCATATAAACTCTTCATCACATATCCACACATGTCTACAACCTTCTCGTCTTCATACTGTATTCCTTTACGTGTCACTTCCTCGTCATCAGCATCAACACAAGATCACAGGCGGGAATCCTAAAAGTTACAGACTGATAAAACTCAGCGTGTTGAGTGGAAGCTCGAATCCACCCGGGGGACAATCCTTTACGTTTCCTTCACATAAAAACAGAAGACAAGTTCGTCTCGGGACAAAACAGTTATCTCTTTTTCTTCTGCTGCCGAAGCGTCTTTCTCCTTTTCTGGATCATGTCGTGGAGTCTCTCAAGGCCGTCCCGGAGTCCGTCTCCGATGATGGCACAGGCCGGCTGCAGGTGCCACGGAGTCGCCGGGCCCAGTTCCTTCAGCGCCAGCAGCTTCTCCAGTTCGTCCAATCCCAGCGAGTGTCTCAAGTCCTGTTTGTTGGCGACGACGAGCAGAGGCACCCCCTGGTTCTCGGAGGTCTTGGCGATCTTATGGAGCTCAGTTTTGGCCTCCTCCATGCGCTCTGCGTCCACAGAGTCCACCACGAAAATGATGCCGTCTGTGCATCGCGTGTACGACTTCCACAGGGGGCGGAGCTTCTCCTGACCGCCGACGTCCCAGAAGTGGAAGGTGGCGCTCCGGTGGGCGCCGAGAGAAACTCTCACCTTCTCCGCATTGAAACCTTTGGTGGGAACCGTGTTCACAAACTCGTTGAACTGCAGCCGGTACAGAACGGTGGTCTTCCCCGCGGAGTCCAGCCCGAGGATGGCGATGTGAAACGACTGGAAGAGCGGGATGGTGGAAAGGAGGCTAGGTTGTTCCGACAATCCATTCCCCATCTTTCCTCATGGGGAAGGATTTGTTATGAGGGAGGTTTGATCCAAATGTCCGGCAAAGAGTCGCTTGTATTCCAAAAAGATGCAGCAATTACCTGGAAACACACAACACGTGTTATTGTGGGTGAAACACAGAAGAAGGAGCATTTAAAAAATGAGACGATGCAGCAGTGAGTGAAAAACCACAGCGACCACAGCTGACTCACAAATAAAGTTCACATCAGCTTTTAGACAACTTTTAGCTTAAACTTAGGTTTCAGAAGGAAAAGCACCTTGAGCAAGCAACTGACTGACAACAAGTCCTGGCCTCGATTTTAAACACAATGGAAAGTCTAACAAGGTTAAGATGTGTGGAGACCAAACCAGAGCTCAGGAAAGCAACAACAATATATTTTCTACATTTGACAAGCTAGAAAAACTTCCTAAAATGAATACTAATCCTGTTTTTTCACTTCTGGGTGTGTAAACAGACAAATGATAATGAACACATTCACCATAAAAACTTTATATGCTGATGATGTGGTGTTTTACACTTGTTCAGTTGCCCTCTAGTGGCAATAAAAACCTTATTAGAGTACAGACAGTATTTGCTTTTGAGGAAATGAAACTGAAGCAAGGACAACACGTCAGGATGTTTGAGGAATAAAACCAACGTGTCAATGAGAAATAGTCAAATACTCATTAACGTGAATATTTTTATCTTTATCTGTTCATGTCACACCCAGAACAAAGTCCACACGTGTGTCATCAACGCAGCCGGAAGCACAACGAGGAAGAGACTGTGTAAAACCAGCTATATCCTGGATCTACTGGGATATATTCACAATATGATCAATACTGTGATGATATTACTTCAACAGTACCCAAAGTAGTACTTCTACATACTTCGTTTTACACCAATAGTTACATTATTGTGCTCATTTTGAATTTAAATGGTAAATAATGTTCTTAAAGGTCCATAATGTAGAGAATGAAATGAATTTAGCTCCTCAAGGTTTAATTCCTGTTAGGCCCTGTTGGTGACATTACTCTAATAAAACACGCCGATCTGTATATTAAAGATTAAACTGGTTGTGTGTATGTGTGTGTGTGTGTGTGTGTTGTGTTTGTGTATAAATGTGTCAGGTGGACTCGTGCATTTCCATTGAGCAGGTCACCTACCAGAGACTCAGCCTTCGGTCCTCTGCACCTGGAAAACCAACCCGGGATCCGGCGTCTGCTTTCGGGCCACGTCCTCGCAGACAGGTCGCTGAGGACCGGAGACAGTGGGACAGTGGGTCGGTGAGACAGACAGAGCCAGTAGGAGACGGACACACACGCAGCCTGTGTCCTCTGCGTCCCGCGTGTTTCTGCAGCCGAGGACTCTGCTGCTGGGAGTCGGCTCCCGGGCCACGCCCACACGGACACTGCGGACGGCTGTGATTGGTGCGCGTGTCCGTCTCTCTTTCGGATGATTGGCTGACAGGGGCTGTCAATCACGGGTCTGCCCTGGGATCACCTGTTGCTCCAGCGTCTCGTGACACTTCACTTTAATGAGTTTTCATTAGAATTATATTATGTATATAATATGTTATATAAGGTTATACCACTACACTGTAAAATGTATTCTTAAAATATTCTCTCGTCATTTTTAAATCCCGCCTCAAAACCAATCCTTTTAAATCAAACAATTTTGATAAATATAATAAAATATATTTATATAGATATACTTAAAGCTAAAATTAAAGTGGGATTATATGTTAGATTATTTATTATTAGCTGTACATTAATATAGAAGTAGAATAGAGACACTTTTCAATTATTTGACCGGCAAGAAATGATTATTTTCAAAAACATCTACATTTCTGTGGAAGTCTAATCACATGTTGTAACATAATCATGTTTCATAAACTCTTTCATATGACATCATACAGTCAAATAAACCCAGTGGAGCAGCGGTGGGTACTTGTACTTAGTTACATTACATAACTGTAAATGTGCTGTTTACATTTCCATGATGCATTTAATCTCAAGTACAAAGCTGCCTATTTTGAGCTTTTTAAACTAGTTGCAGTTTAAATATCTGAAAATACATTTTTAAATTGGGTTTCTACTTAAGTAAGAAAAGAAAAAAACTCTGGTATCATTAAATGTTAACGTTTAAAAGTAAAATCCGACTTACCATTGGTTCAGCTCAGCCAGTCAGCCTTCCTGTGTTTGTGTTTGTGTGCGTGTGTGGTTGTGTGTGTGTGTGTGTGTGCGCGCTGCCCCATTCAGCCTTGTGTTTTGGTTTAAACTGATTGGTCAGAGAACAGGAAGAGCCGCACAGATCAGGCACGAAGGACAAAAACACTCAGTCACTGGTGCTTCACAAAACCTCAGTGTCAGAACTCTTCTTCTGTTTATTCACACACAGACTCACAACATGAACACAATGTTTCATCAACTGACATTCAACAGATTTCATAAAGTAGAATCAGGCCTCAGTGAATTATTTAAATGAAAACTACACAAGGTTTACCTACTTTAAGTTTATATTAGCTGTTGATAAGTTAAGTTAAAGAGAAATAGCAAAGAACAACATCAAGTTCCTCTGGTAAATGACCATAAAGTTTCTTGTTAAATTAGATTTAGACAAATAGATTTGGTTGGAATTAAGAAATTTCATATTTTGGGTTGAAATAAGGGTTTTATTGGAAGCAGGAAACATAATCAGTGCGTAAATCTGATGTTTTCCTAACTTTTCCATTTTAAGATAAAACTACAGAATTTAATAAGCTGTTTGGACAAAGTACTGTTTATTATGGGATGACAGATCCTAAAAGGACTGGTACACATTTCTATAGAAAACTCTTTTTTTACAAATCAGTTTTTCTCTCTTTCCTGTTACTTCATTTGTTTTTCCTGTTCATGCTTCACAGAGAAGAACAAAGGACACAGGAAGATATGAATACATCTTTAATTATGATAAAACAAACCCCTGATGGGAGATTTAATGACGTTGTTGAGAGTATGAAAGAAAAACATGTGGTTAAAAATAAGTGCAACACATGGCGGCCTCCGACATTTCTTTCATTTTATATTTAGTCTCAGAGTTGAACTCCGAGTCACGGATGACTCATTAAACACGTATGTGCATTAATTACACACACGCTTCAAACATGTGCAGGCTTCACATGTTTCTAATTCCTGGGGTTCAGAGGAAGCAGCTGTCCGTCGGCCGCTCGGCTTCATCATGTCGGTGAACTTCATGACTCCTCTCAGCGCCGGTCGACCACTGGGATGAGTCTGATTTCTCTGCTTCTGTCCAGTTCAGGATCACAACCAAACAATAACACAACTTCTCATGGTTTATATTCTGTTGAAAGGTCTTTTATTACATTTAAATTGTATTGAAATCAATGCAAATCATGAAGGGACACAGATGATGATAAAAACACACTCAGGAAACACTGGTCAAACTGGTGCATCAGTGGGAACAGAGTCATGATGTAAGTTTCCAGGATCTTGAGAGTTTCTCCTCGACCCGATCGATGAAGGCGCTGTACGCTCCTCTTCTTCTCTGATGTCTCTGTGAAACGAAATGAAATGATGAATATCACTGTTTCCACGAGGAGGAGCATTTACCACCTGAGACAAACTGAGACAAACTGAGACGATCACTTTACTCACAGTGTAAGAAGCTGACTGTGGAGGCCAGGGAGACTGAGGGAAGACGAGCCTCATGTCCCATTGAGGCTCTGCAGGTTTAAATGTGTCCATCTTCGTCCTGGTGTCCCTCAAAGTGCAGCGAGTGTCGCATCGTGGGGTCGACACTGGAGCAGAAAGACAAACCATTCAGATTGGAATAACAATTTTCAAGATGTTTTATTGTCTGTTCACTATAATTATGTGAAGAGGTTTTCTAGGGAAGCTCCAGACAAGCAAAATGAATTAGTTATTTTTCACTTGTGTTATATAAATGAGATATATTATTATTATCTTGAAACAAAAATAATATCAAAGAAGACGAAATCAAATTTTGAGACATTTCAGCCAAAATGAAAAAAGTTAATCTACTTACTTGTGTCCAAATGCTTTAATTTTAAAGTCAGGTTCCCAGGATCCCTCTCGTATGTGGTGACTATGTCTGGAAGGTTTTCATCGAGCTGAAGTGAGATTCAAGCATAAAAAGTTTAACTTTAAAGTTCCCCCTGGTTCATTTGAATGTGTTTATCTCCACCTGGTGGTGAAAAGGGATATTGCAAGAAGGTAAAACGTGTGTGACCCTATTTGTTCTTTCTTGTTTGATTTCGATCACAGTAATAATAACCACTAACCGCTCTGAAGTTGTGAGGCCGGGGGTTCACGTACGGTTCAGACGGAAACTTTCCCGTCCTGACGAACTTCAGCTCAGATTCCAGAGCGTCAGGAGGCCTGTGAGATGTGATGAACCTCAGCTCAGACTCCAGAGCATCAGGAGGCCTGTGAGATGTGATGAACCTCAGCTCAGATTCCAGAGCGTCAGGAGGCCTGTGAGAGGTGATGAACCTCACATCAGACTCCAGAGCGTCAGGAGGCCTGTGAGAGGTGATGAACCTCAGCTCTGACTCCAGAGCGTCAGGAGGCCTGTGAGATGTGATGAACCTCAGCTCAGATTCCAGAGCGTCAGGAGGCCTGTGAGAGGTGATGAACCTCACATCAGACTCCAGAGCGTCAGGAGGCCTGTGAGAGGTGATGAACCTCAGCTCTGACTCCAGAGCGTCAGGAGGCCTGTGAGATGTGATGAACCTCAGCTCAGATTCCAGAGCGTCAGGAGGCCTGTGAGAGGTGATGAACCTCAGCTCTGACTCCAGAGCATCACGAGGCCTGTGAGAGGTGATGAACTTCACACGGTCAATCCTCTTGTCAGTCTCAGGTGAAACATCAGGCAGAAATATTCCACTTGTCCTCGTTGTCTGTCGAGCTGCTGGAACAGTCAGAGTCTTCCTCTCTTTCCTCTGAGGAACCGACAGAGATCTGTAGAGTTTGAGGGAGAAATCCGGCGGTTTGATGCTCCACACGTCCACCTGGCGGCTCTCCGTCTCTGGGAGCTTAAAGTATTTACTCCTGGCCAAGCTCAGAGCCCGACTCGCAGAGAACTGGGCTTTACTTTCAAAACTGACCAAGGGCAGCGGATCCAACAAACCATACGGAGCCATCAGGAGAGTGTGCAGTTGTTGTACAGTTACAGTTTGTACCAGGGACACAAAGCGAGAGAGAAGCAGCGACAAAAGACACACATAAAAGTGCTGCTTGGTAACGAGAAGCTTTAACAAAAAGACAGAAGTGGAGTTGGCTGAGCTCAGGACGACGTCAACAAAACACAAAACAGGAAACTAAGCAACAACAACTGTGAATCGTTCAGATCAGGGATGTCGTTCTACTAGTTCATGTGAAGGCAGCAGGGAGAATACTCATGTACTGATGTAGTAGATTGTACTTCATGGATAAGACAACACCAGTGGTTGAAGTATTAGCAGTACAAAGGTACAAGTTACATTTTAACAAGGTACTTTATAAATTTATGTTGCTTTTTACGTTTACATTCCTAAACTTCATTCCCCAAAAAAATGATGTTTTTACGGTTCATTTAACAACCATAGTTACAACTCGGTAGATTCACGTTATTAATACACAACATTAGATGTAAGTTTTCAATTCAGATAAAGCAACCTGGCAGTTTATAATGTATTTGATATTATTTGCATATTTAATGAGCACTACAGTCTAAGTACTTTGGTGCTACAAGAACATTTTTATGTCACTTTTGCACTCAAGGAAATAAACTTTATGCCTCATGAAATAAACTTAATTCGACAGAAAGTAAACTTTTTGCTACAGGAAGTAAACGTGTGCTGTTCTTGAATCTGGACTAACAAAGTGAAAAAGCTTCTGGATCTCAGAGACTCTTCAGGTTGGTTCACATTAAAACAGCTGATCATATTTGACTCAATGTAGATAAATGAGTAATAACACTCATCATGGGGATATTTTTATATTTAGGGATGCTACCTTCTGTAATTTGAAAGCAGGGATTGTCTCGTGTTTCCTCAAACAAAATAATTTGGATTTGAAAAATGATATGAATTCTACAAAGTAAAGATATGTGTAGGACGTAACTTGTCCACTAGATGGCAGCAGAGAAATGCTACAGCTGGGAGCAGTCAGGAACAGATGATAAAATTACTTAGTCCTGCTGGTCCCATGTCCCTTCTGCTTTTGACCTATACTGCTACCAGCCACCAGGGGGCAATCCACACGTTTTGGCTTTGATTATAGGAAGCTGTCATGTAGTCCAACTGTTGTATGATACAAATGCCAAACAGTAGAAACTTGTCATTGTTGTTTCGTCATAGTTTCATTATCATAAAGACTCGTCTGAGGTTTTCTGGAATCTGCAGCATCGGAGGTCACAGCTGTGAGTTACAGGAGCCGACAGTGAGGAGGGGACATCTTTGTTCTGACAGCTGACACCAGGGGGGAAAGGCAACAAGAAACCGGAGCGCCTGTGAAGGAGCTGACCTCGCTGCCCCTGTAAAAAGACCAGGAGCCGCCACCTTCAGGGGCTCCTCTCAACCTCCGGCCCCTCAGCGCCACGTCTGAGGAACTCCTGCCATTGTAGCCGGTGACATTTAAAGCTCCAACGATTACAGGAGCCTTTAGCCGGAGCTGACAGGCCGAGGTGCTGCCGTCGAGCCTCAGACGCGTCTCGGTGTTACTCCGGCACCGTGATGGAGTCTAATTGCATCGTTGTTTGGACACTAAAAGAAAAGGTACTGCACATAAATCACCCAGTTACACGGGGAGGCTTGTAAGTTATGGCTCTGCGACGGCCGGAGGAAATAGACACGAGCTGAAACATTATCCGGGGATGAGCTGAGGAAGCTGCTGGTCTGGTTTCTGGACTTTGTTCTGTTCCTCTCCAGCGTCTCACTGTGTGTCAGGACCTCCATCTGGTTTCACTGATGTTCCAGCGTCGTCACTGAGGGAAGAAACGATTCTCAAGTCCCTGCGGTCGTCGGCCGACTCGTCCCATCGGTCCCAGCTCCTCGTTCTTTTTCCTCTCTACTTTCATCCTGTTTCTGATAGAGGAGGAGAAAGACTGTAAATCAAACCCTGGATAAAAAGAAACGACATGTAATAAATATGGAAACATGTGTACTGTGAGTTCAGAAGAACCACTTTTCTTTAAACTGCGTCATAAACTTGTGATAAATCATTTTTAAAGATGCTGATAAAGAAAAAATCACAGGTTTGAATTTGCTGAAAACATCACTGGATTTGCAAAGTGAAAACAAACACTTCATCCCTTCAGAGCTGCAGCTTGGAAACTGCATGTGAACTTCATGTTGGCTGAACGTGGCGAGAGAAGAGGTCAAGAGTGTCGTCCACCAACTGGAAGGTTGTCGGTTTGAACCCGGGCTCCTCCAGTTCTGCGGAAGTGTCCTTGAGCATGACCCTATATCAAAATAACTGCAAACTGTCCCTCAGAGGTTTCATTAGAAAGAAAAAACACAAAACTCATTTCTAATTTAAATTGAATGAAAAGATCTGATGATCAGACACATCCTGCACATTAGTCTGTTGTTGCGTCTCTGTGTGTTTGCATGTATTTCTGCACCAGTCAGAAGAACTTCCTCTGCTCTAACTCTCTGTGGGTCCGTTACACTCTTCAGTTATTCACTTCTATGTGACTCTTTCTCACTGGATCAGCGTCCCTGTTGTCTGTTGATGAGAGTCAGTCTGGGTTCGACAGACTGAGTCTGCCCAAACCCAGACTGGGGGGGGGGGGCAGAAATAGCTGGTGTCATGACTCAGCTGCTCTCAGGTCACATTTGTTCTCTTACAGAAACATAACACAAAGCTGTGGACTGCAGCACCGAGAAAATACAAACTCCAAACTCTGCCCCTGTGTCGCAGATTGGGACAAAGGGGCAGATCCAGGATCTTGTTTTCATTGTTTAAACATAGAGCATATTAAAAAAAAATTAAGAATACAGTGAATTTCTGTGAAATATCTAGAGAGCAAGTCTTTGAATTTCCTTTGTCTCCACTTGACTCCTGGGGTGATCACGACAGATGAGCGACACCATCAGCTGCAGATTCCGGCTCCTCGTGTTCACTTGAAGATGTTTAAGTTGTGCGACCGTGTTCAGAGGTGGAGGTTTTAAACAGTTTGCTTTCCTGTCATCACATTTCCCACGGGGCCTCGGTGCTGCTGCCATTTCTCCTACAAGAAATAAATAACACAAAATGAGCTGATAGATTACCCATGATCCTCTTTGTTCAGCACTTCTCTCGCTCCTTCAGGAACAAACTCGTACATGTAACGTGAACGTCTGCTCGACACACAGATCGGTGTTTTCCCCTCCGAGAGGCCGATGGAGGTTTAATTGCCGGTTGTGTAAGACGAGGAGTCGGCAGATGGACGAGGAGGAAAGTGGGTTTTGTACCTGATGGTTATTCCAGGCTCTCACCAGGTCGATGGTCTCGGAGATTTACGAGGGAGGGGTTGTGTGTTTCCCTCCTCCGCCTGGGAGTCGAACACATGAGCGTCTCAACAAGACAGTCAGGCACCTTCGTGTTCCACAGACAGGGGATCAGTCTACGACCTGCACAGCTGTCAGTCTCCTATCGGCTGGACTGATCTACAGACGCTTTACTCATCATTAATCACAGAAGATTGTCTCACTGACTTTAGAGAAACCTCCTTATACATTTTTTTTAAATGAGTTCTCAGTCCTGTAGGGTTAAATAAACATAATCATCTCACACAGGTCACTAACTCTGAGACAGAACAACAATCTGAAATATGCATTTTATTACAAATATGAGCATTTTGTGCTAATCATGGTAAATTGAGTATCTTCAGGTTCAGGTCAGACATAACAAGTTTATTATTGTTTATTCTTCAATATCTCCACTTAGGAGGTTTTCAACAAGTCTATTTGTCGTAAGTTTGTTTGTTTGATTGTTTGTTTCACTGTTTGTGAGCAAGATCAAACAAAAATGTTCAATGTGGATACGTGAAGAAATCATTCAACCTCAAGGATCAGATCCTGGAATGTGTTTTTTCACTTTCTTCAACATTGTAAGAGGAGTAAGGATCCTGATGAAGAAAACTCAGCCACATAAAAGGGACTGAAATCTGTGAATATGGAAGATTTAGTGCAGCTTGGTTGAATTTAATATTGAGACTGTTGGGCCTTGGTGGAGGTTCAACTTTGTTATCAGTGCAGGATCAGAATCACATCAAGAGAACAGACACACAACTAATGAATTGCAGGGTTAGGGTTAGGGTTAGGGTTAGGGTTAGGGTTAATTTAATTGACGACTTTTTTAGAATTTCCCCTCAAATACCTTAACTTTTTTTTATTACAATTTGATCCATCACTGCCTCCAGATCCCATTTCTTCTCCTGTGCAGATGAGCTTCAGGTCCTTGACAGAACAACCAGCTCCTGCCAGTGAAAAGCCACATCCGCAGCTCGGCTGCAGTTAAAGCGTGAGAATGGAAACAGGGCATGAATGTGAGTGTGAGATCGGACTCGTCCAAACTCTTTGGCTGACGGCGCTTCCCTGAAACTGCAGCATGTGGAGCATCTGGTTTACTGGTTTGGCTGGTGACTAATGAAACATCACTGACTGGCCGGACGTGAACCTCCAAACATCAGTCCACTTTATTTTCCATCTTTAGAAAGAGAGAAATCAAGGTTTTATTTTAATTTGCTTAAGAAAAAGTCATTTTCTGTACATAGTCTTTGGAAAGATACTTATTTCTTTGCATATATAATATTCTGTAAACTTAAGTCTTAGGCACTTGAGATCTTTATGTTCGTCTTATCTGATGTCTCGTCCTCATAAAGTCCTGATCTCAGCATCGTGTCAGTCTGACGTCACATGAATCTGAATCCACAGCACCAGGTGAACTGAGCTTTTATGAGATGGATTGATGCTCTTTTAAAGGAAGTGAGGTCACAACATGTTGTCGATTCACTTTGTTACTGCAAAAGCAAGTGAGCAAAGAAGGGAAACGATTATATTAAGATTATAGAACCAGAAATATGAATCTAAGTAGCCAAATAAAAAGTGTAAAAGTGTAAACTGGAGTGGTGTGTAGGAGATTCATTAAATATGCTCACTTGTAAGGATAATATTTAAAAATGATTGTCTTGAAATGTATCATCATGGGATAAATCTATTTGAATTCATCATCTCAACAACAAGAGAACAAAGTGGACAAAAAGAACAACACACAAAAATTACAACCTGAAACTAAAAGAGAAATACAAGATCAAACTTTAACTTAGAAAGTTTGATCTTATAAATACAAGAAATAATAAAAATCATGCAACAGTGACACGAATACTGAAAATAGGGTTTTAAGTTAAATCATACATGTATTTGTTATTAATATATATTTATATATTTGTGTTTCTACAGTGGGTGGTAATGAATTTGATTAATTCATATATTTATTTCTATATGTATTTACAATGCTTTGTGCATTAGTTTCTTATCAGAAGATTTCTGTGTTTCCCTGACACTGTCTCCAATATATTAAATAAATCTACATGATGATAAAAAGTGAATATTAAACTCAAACAGACAGATTCTGCTTCTCATAAACACTTTGGATGACTGTCCAGTGTCGTCTGCACTCGGCTCTGCTCTGACCCGCGTGCTGCAGCTCGGGGGCAGATGGGGGCAGATGTGTGCAGATGTGTGCAGATGTTCCGCAGGTCCGGGTCATGTCGCCCCTCCTAACTGTGATGCTGCAGCCTGCAGGCAGAGTGCGGTCAGCCGCTGCAGCCCGGCGCCTCCGATCAGCTCCTGCAAACCTCCACAAACACCAACTCCGGGTCTCGCCCTGCGTCATTCGTCCTTCCGGGGGGTTTTAAACGGAGTGAGTCCTCTCGCTCCTCTCGCTCCGGGTGCTTGTGTCTGTGAAGGTCTGGTCTCTGCAGGAAGATGAGGCTGGAAACGCTCGTGAAGCTTCTGCCCTGCGTTGTGTTTCTCCTTCCTCACGCACTGCGCGCTCAGACAGGTACGTTTGAAACCCGTTACGATCCGTTTCCTCAAGTTTCACCAGCAAACTTCTCGACGTATTTTTCCTCTGGTGTTGATGTTGAGTTATTTTCTCTTCAGTTTTAAAATAATTGAACCAAATATGAGATGTAGGATCTGATCGAATCTCCTCTGGTCTCGATCAGAACGAGGAAGATGAAGCCTCAGGTAGGATCTAGTTCTGTACCAAACATCAGCTGACCCTCTTCCCTCATCCATCACGTGGCGGTCGTCCAAGGCCACACAGCTCCAGTCTCATGGTCTCAGTAAGGTTCTGAAAACTTTCTCCTCACCCACCTGGTTCTGTAGAGGTAGGTGAAGCCGACCAGGTCCAGATGGAGGGATGAGGGACGGATGAGGGACGGACGTGTGGGGACAGCTCAGCTCTGACAGCTCCTGTCATGTTCCTTCAGGGTCTCTCGGTCAGTTCACCTCAGACTCAGACCCGGTGTCACCTTTCACTTGACCTCTGAGGTCAGGGCCATGAGAGTCAGACGCTGCTCTGCTCCCTCTCTCCTGGTGACAGCTCGGTGGTGGGGGGGGGGGGGGGGGGGGGGTAGAATGTTCTGATGGTTCCTGGTCTCTACCCGGTCAAACATCTCCTCAGCCCCTTAATCACCTGTCCTCTTGCTGATCTTTGTTTTTAGATGACACATTTCCCTGAATCGCAGGGTTATAAACCACAGGTGACCTGTTCCTGGAGATTTACAGTAAAACCAAAAGCTTTATCTTTATTTATAAATGATAAATTAGCTGTGTTATCAGTACAGTTACTGATCCATGAGCAGAGATTATGTTTTACCCTGTAAAGGACTGAACTAATTTCCAGGAAACCTCTTTAACAATGTGAGATAAGGCATATTTGGGCATTTCCCCAATTTCTCAGGGAATAATTCATGACAATGTTTGAAGAACTGATATCTATATAAATAGAAATTCAGTTCCAGCTGATTTAAAAGTGTTTTTAAGGCTGTAAAGTAACAAAAAGGTTTTAAACATGAAACTGGCCCTAATGTGTCTCTGAGATCATGTGAATTCAGTAGAGAATCAATGTATCTTCAAAAGTGTTGAACTTTGTCCAAACAAACATGATGGATTTGTGGAATTTGTTGTCATATTCAGTAAAAGTATATCCATATCCTGAATAATAACATCATGCTGTCTCCTTTATGTCATTGCACTTCCTCATCAATGTTCATGTCTCTGCACCTTCTCATCCAGATGTTTATGTTGAACCTGGACCAGCTGGACGATGAGCACACGTGCATTAATCCAGTGTTTGTCCTGCAGAAAACCTTCCATGTATTTCACCATTGCTTCATCCAGTGTCTCTCTCTCTCTCTCTGCTCGCAGCGCTCCCTCCTGAATGTGCGCCGGGGGGGCACTCCATCCTCCAGAACCCCTACCGCAGCGCCACCTTCAGCTCCAGCTGGCTGCAGCAGTCGGCCCTGCAGGACTTCATCTGCGACCACTCCCTCACTCCGGGCTGGTACCAGTTTCAGATTTTTGACAAGCCGGCCAGCATGCCCACTCAGTGCGTGGAGGTAAATGGCCGCTTCTGTAAAAAGGGTCTTTCAAGGACGCAGGCGCTGAAGTGGACAGCTCTGAGTTCCACTTGTCTCAAAGAAGGAATCAGGAAATCAGATCAGATCTTGTCTATTTCTTGGCATTTTCTAGGCAAACCTGATTGTCTAAGATATTTGACACACTTGTTAAAGGTGTCAGACGTCATGGACATGAGTTTTATATGAATTGTCTTTATGAAACGGAGGATCTCGGTCCTTTAAGCTCTTCAGGTCGTGCACACGCTGCTAAAAGAAACTTGTGATCGGATCTGGATGCTGCTGAGGTCGACCTGATCTAAACTAGGAGCTGTCCACTTGGGATTGAACCAGATGCAACAATAATACTAAACACATTTACGTCATCATTTATGTCATCGAAGCTGTAGCTCGTTGTATAGTTTTGATATTTGCTCAGATCAACTGATTAATGGATCTTCAGAATAGTTGCCACGTTTAATAAAGTTGTCAAGCAACAGTTGCATCAGGGTTTTTAATGTAATGCAAGATTTCACATCCCTTGAGTCTTACCTCAGGTAACTCGATGTCTCTTAACTATTTGATGACTGTGACCTTGATCAAAGGTCATACATTTCTCATGACCCCTGAAATTGGGCAGTTTTCATTCTGTCTCCTTGTAGAATCATGTGGTGACGTCCAGAGGTGATAATTACAAAGTGATGATCTATGATTCTTTTAATTTCAAACACCAACTCATCAGAAACCTCTGCAGACATATCTGTGATCCGGTGTCGCAGAAATCAAAGTGGTTGTGTTTAAATTGTGCAAGTGTGGACACATTTGACTTTGTAGTCAGGTTATTGGTGAGTGTTTGTACATATATTTGTGAAGGAGAGCTGGAATGTGTCTCATTTCCTGCGAGCGACCCTCTGAGAGGAACCTGTGGGATCCGTCTGAAGTGTCAGCCTCTCTCTTGCCTTCCCGGGGGATCACCGCTCCCCGTGGGTGATGGATCCCTGCAGGGGAGGGAAGAGAGGAGCTGTGGACATGTGATGCAGAATAACGTCTTTCAAAGATGATGGTGGAGAAATGGCCATATCCAGACCGTTAACCCTTTTTAGATGTTTTGGATATTTGGATACTTTGATTCAGCCCTCCGTTGTCTCTGTGTGAACTTCCAGGTGAACCACTGTGGGACCCAGGCCCCGGTGTGGCTGTCCCTGCGTGAAGGGGAGTCCCTGCCCGGGCCCCTGGAGCTCCGGCTGCTGACGGCCTGCGCCGCCTGGCAGTTCTTCCCGAGCAGCAGCAAAGACTGCTGCCTGTTCCGCATCCCGGTGACGGTGCGCAACTGTGGAGACTTCTACGTCTACCTGCTGCAGCCCACACAGGGCTGCATGGGATACTGCGCTCAAGGTCGGTCCACTCACCCTGCTGTTTAGGACTTCCTACTTTCTTCGAACAGCAATCGAGTGTGTTAATAATGTTGATTTACAGCTCTCTGTTATTGCCCCACGGCTCGATCTATCCAACAGAGACGTCAGACACTTTGCCCACGGCGTCGCTGACCTGTGGCCCCGAGGAGGCGGACGTGGACGGAGCATGTAAAAGTGAGGATCCCGCTGCTGTGTTTACGGCCCACGCTTGTCTCCTCGTGTTAGGTCAAACAGCAAAACAATCGGGAGGTCGGGGAGTTGCCATGTGGTCAGGAATGCACCGCCGGGCCCCTCACCGCTTCCTTAATGAGCCGAGCATGTGTCCCGGGTCCGCTGGGCCTCGTCTCCTAGCGACGGCCCCTCAGCCGGGCC
This sequence comes from Platichthys flesus, assembly GCF_949316205.1. Classification (NCBI taxonomy): domain Eukaryota; kingdom Metazoa; phylum Chordata; class Actinopteri; order Pleuronectiformes; family Pleuronectidae; genus Platichthys; species Platichthys flesus. The sequence continues at coordinate 24,025,149 of NC_084955.1, read as the reverse complement.
AGGAGTTATACCAGGACCGGTTTGAGGAAGCTGGCAGAGGTGGAGGAGGGAGGTTTAATTAGAGGGAGATGACAACCCAGTTCCTCCACCACCAAACTATGAAAACAGTTTCTCTATAGACGGGGTCTCCACCTCCTCTGCTGCGGCTGAGCCGTCAGTCACTCACTGTAACATCTGCAGTTTGCTTATTCTCATGTTTATATTCTTAATAATGATCTTGATATAATAATCTACTTAATTTTTAAAGCGCTTTTCAAAAAAAGGTTTACAAAGTGCTTCATTGACATAAAAACAGAAGATTCATGTAGTGCAATTACAAATTTGAACAAGTTGAAGCGAGACAATGGATGAAATAAAACAACAACATGAACAACAACCCAGTTAAAAGCAATATAACAAAGAAAGAGATTTTAAAAGTTTATATATATATATAGTAAGTTTAGTACTTTTCAGTTGTAATAAGCTACTGAAGCTTAAATGCTTTCTATCTTTCTATCTATCTATCCATCCATCCATCCGTCCATCACTAGGTGAACATTAATGTGGATGATAAATTTACATTTCCAGATGTGATCAAACCCTTGTAAGTATTAAAATCCTCCTTCTGCCTGCTCCTTCTCTCTCTTCTCTCTCAGCCGAGCAGCCTCCCTTTCCCTCAGAGCCTGTGATCGTGTCAGAGGTCAGCGGTAACTCTGTTTACCTCAAGTGCAGCTTCGACAGCAGCTCCAGCAGCTCCAGCAGCTCCAGCAGCTCCCTGGGCTTCGTGGTGGCCTGGTCCCGTCTGTCCCCTGAGGGCAGGAAGGACGAGCTGAAGCAGGAGACCACCATCCAGACCTCGGCCTTCATCGAGCTGGACGGGTTCAACCTCCGCCTGGGGGACAAGGTCTGAGGCCGGGCCACTGGGCTTTACTTTGTGGGGCCCTGGTTGGATTCTAGAAGAACTGTGGTTTATCAGCTTGAGTCCCAAAATAATAATCCTATTTATTAATGTTTCAACCAGGTCCTGGACTTACAAATGTCCTAAGATTATATTAAGGTTTAAGTTACCCCCATATCTAAAAACAGCTGAACAGACACGTATTTGAAAGTTGTTCTGGAACTAAAACTATAAAATCTTTTAATCATCCTGGATGTTTTAACATTTTATTCATTACTGTATTTTTCCTATATTATAATTTCATCACTGCACCAGTCACACTGATAAAGAAAAGATAATTGAGGGTCTGCACTTTACTTCAAAAGAAAGAAAACGATTGAATCTTCCTCTCTTTCCACAGATCTACTGCTCCTGTTCCAGTTTCTTCTTGGAGTCTCCGGACGTCCGCGGAGCTTCAGTGGAAAGTCGGGAGTTCTTTGCTGGGATTAGGGTAAATCCCAGTAATCTGAATTTTTAAAACTGTGTATTGTGTCTATATTCCCAGGGATAAAGTGTGTATGTATATATTTGCTGAGGTTCCTCTTTATCAACGTGCAGCTGATACCGGAGGTGAGCGTGGTGTCTGAGGATGGGAAGCTGTACGAGTTGGTGGTGGAGAGCACGGTTCCTGTCCCGTGTGTGGAGGAGACGTCCTCCACTTCACAGCAGTGCTCTCTGCAGCTGCAGCTCAGCACCAGCAGCCAAGGTGAGAACGTCTGAGCACATAAAGACTTCTTATTGGTCCTGAGAGGGTCTGGAAACCGGTCCTGTAATAAACCAGTCTGCAGAAGACTGTACGTTCCAGTCTAGCAGAGGTTGTTTATAAAATGGGGATTGAGAAGTCGAAACAGTGAATCCTCGCCTCTATACTGAAGTAAACAAAATCAGGGAGTGACTGAGGTTTCAGGGTGAGGATAAACACATGTTGACAAAGTGAAAAAAGTAATTTATTACCATTTGCCTGAATTTCCATTTTGGAAAATGAATAAATCTTAAATAACTGAGGAGAAGCAGAGAGAAAAAGAGCAGAAAAACTCTCCACATACAGTATTTACCTTTAGATGAATATGCAACTGACGTCACACAGCAGTGATGCTCTGATCCATTAAAGCTGTCACTCCTCGTGTTAGACGTGTTCGATCTGCTGCTGTATGCACCTTGTATGTGAAAATTGAAGCTACCTTCTGCTTTGTACAGATAGAAGAGGTAAAAGTGTGTTTGATATATTTAAAAAGGATTGTCCAATCTGCACATGTCAATAAAAACAGGGCTGTGGAGCCACTTTACTTCACTGTATCTTTTCAAATCTCAAAAACAGCTGACAAAGTGTGGGTTAGTTGAAATGATCAAATGAGATATGTTGCAGATGGGGGGTGGCTGGGTGCCGATGTGTCCCTGTCCTCCTGTGTGGTGGATCTGCCCCGTGGCCCCTGCAGAGTCGGGGTTTGCAGCCGAGCGCTGATCCACTTCAGCCCCGTCACGGACTTTGTCAAAGACGGAAACAGGACGACTCAGATCTCCTTGAAACCCATCGTCACGCGTAACTTCCTGTGGAACGGATACTCGCCAGAACCCGTTGAGGTAAACGCACCAGACTGTCGGTAGCTGCTGCGTCTCTGGAAGTATTATATCTTAACTGATCTCTCATTTTCAGATCACAGTGGAGGACGTTCCCTCGGCCTACTGCTACTCCTTCACTGATCCTCACATGATCACATTTGATGGCAGGTACTTCAGTGTCTCAAGCAGCTAATCAGGGAACATCGTGTATTTAAATCGTAGTTTAACATAACGTGACATTTTCAAACGCACTTAGCAAATATCTAATACGATCCAATGACAGGAACCTGTGTTTTCCTTCTGTGCAGTTACTATGAGAGCTTCCAAATCGGAACCTTTGTTCTGTACAAGAGCGACTTCTGGCCGTTCGAGGTCCACGTGCGTCAGTGGGAGTGCGGCAGTGTGGTGCACGCCGCCTCCTGCGTCTGCGGCTTCGTGGCGAGGGACGGCGGCGACGTCATCGCTTTTGACATGTGCAACGGGGAACTGGGGGAAACCAAACCTCATCTGTCCGTGAAGAACCGAGACCTGAGCAAGAGCGGCATCCGCATCACGGAGTCCTACCAGGGACGAAAAGTCACTGTGAGCTAGAGCAACAATCACACATGTTCACACCCACGACCATTCCTGCTAACTTCCAGAGCACTTCTAGATTTAATATAAATATGTACGACTCATCTTACGGTTACTGTGACCTTCTCTGCACTCAAACTCTGAGGATCATCTCTTGTGTCCTTGTTGTCTCCAGATGACCTTCTCGTCTGGAGCGTTTGTCCGTGCAGATGTGTCCGATTGGGGGATGAGTCTGACAGTCAGAGCCCCCGGGTCTGATCGGGGTCACACTGAGGGTCTGTGTGGGACCTACGATGGACAGTCGGACAATGACTTCCACGCAGCAGGGGGCGCCACACTGAGGGACCTGCACGCTTTTATCTCCGCATGGAGGTCAGTTTTTTTTAAGGATGTCGGAGCAGGAGTTACTGTGACTCGACTCTCTTTCCTCTTCACTGACATCTTGTTCCTTTTATTCCTCCCCTGTCAGACTCCCTCCAGGAAGCAGCCTGTTTGACACCCTGCCGTCCCACCTGGGTGCACCGAGCCCCCGCAAGTACTGTACCTGTCAGGCAGAGCCCCGCCTGGCGTCCTCCAGAGCTCGGCTGCAGACGCTCACAGCCCCGGACCCCACCTGCTCTTATCATGGCAACGTGCACGTCCTCAGCGTCATCCCCACGCTGGACGTCACGGCCGAGTACATCGGCTCAGTGGAGCTGCTCAAAGGCAACGAGAGACAGATGCTTCCTCCGGGTCAACAAGCCCACGATCACGGTGTTGGCTCCCACTCCAGAGCTTCCAGGGACGAGTCTTTGACCTCGTCCCAGAGGCAGCAACTCAGAGGGAGGCGGCAGACCCACCGTTACAGTTCCAACCCCCCGCACCAAAGCCTCAGCCAGTCGGACTTGGAGGGATTTACCTACTTCTTCCCTGAAGACCACGAACCAGCAGCTCAACTGGTCTCTTCCCCAACGTGGCCCACACCGTCAGGCCTCACCGAGCCTCAGGCCCGGGCCCAGTGCCAGAGGGCTGTGGCTCAATCGAGCATCGTGATAGGCTGCAGGCGCCTGATAGAGAGGTCCCTGATGGACCATGTGGTGGTTATGTGCGTCACCGACCTGCAGCTGAAGGACGAGCCGTCGTGGCTGAACGCGACGCTACCGCTGCTGGAGAACGAGTGTGAGAGGAGGCTGGTGGAGGAGAAGAGGAGGGAGACGGAGCACCAGGATGTTCTGGCCGCCCTCAAGTGTCCCAGTCTGTGCAATGGGAACGGACAGTGCTCGGAATGGGGTTGTGTGTGCTTCCCGGGATTTGGGTCCTACGACTGCAGTGTGCTGTCTGGTAACATACTAAACACACAACAACACAAACTCAATACTGAAGCTCATATCAGGTAGTTTTAACTTATGGATAAAGAAGTATTCAGGTACAGAAATGCTAAAAGATATATCTGATGTGATTTAGAAAAAAGTTAGACATCACAGTAGCTAGAAATACATCTGTGGAAAAGGAGATCAAGCCCCATACAGCTATGCCAACTGAATCCACAGTATCTCAGCTACACGTTGGTCTAAGTAGCAGGTTGGAAACTGGCTGAAAAAACTACTTTCCATTGAAAATTCACCTTTTTCTGACTCTTATAAGAATCTGCAGGAAATAACACACTCAAAGATTTTAGTCCCCTTAATGTGCTGTTTTTCATCTAGATCCAGTAATCCTTCACTTGGAAAAACAAAGTGATTAAAACGAAGTTTCCAGCCTTGTTGTCGTTCATGTGACAGTTGCACGCACACGTCTGTCTTCCTCTTGACTTCTATGGTGACAGACTGTATGACTGTATTAGTCTCCACTCGTCTTGACTCTTTGTCGTTGATGTTGTGAAGACCAGATCCCGGAGATCACCGAGCTGGAGAAGGAGGGTCTGTGTGATGTTCGACAGGGAGACTGCTCCAGCGTCCAGGTCTACGGTCAAGGCTTCAAGGACTCGTACGAGCTCAAGTGTGAGTTTGTTCAAGAAAAGGTACGTGTCCTGCTGTGGTCTGTTTATTTTTCTATCACATTTATTTTAACTGTATGATGGGCATATCAGTAGAGGTTCTAATTATCTGTGGTTTACAAGCTGGTGATCCTAACCAATCTGAATCTATTTCTCTGTCTTACTACCGAACCCCACTTCATTCCTCTTGTCTTTCCTGGTATCATCTCTGATGTCTCTCTCTCTCTCTCTCTCTCTCTTTTCCCTCCTGTATCTCTTGTCCAGTTTGTGGATGGAGACTGGATCCTGGACGAGCCCCAGTTCGTCCTGGCCACCTTCCTGGACGTGACGGCCCTGGAGTGTGCACTCCCCCTGGAGGTCAACGGACATCACGCAGGCCTGGACCAGGAAACGGAGATGAACAGACCTCTGGCCCGCTGGCAGATCAAAGTGAGTTTCTGTAATGCACAGGGAAGCTCACAGGTTTTTATTCTCTTATTCTCTCTGTGCAGGATCTATAGTAATGAAAGCTCCCACAGTAAATCTGCAGTGGAGCAGGTGGAAGCAGACAGGTGTGACCCTTCGTGTAGTTTTCAGTTTCTGGCCTCAGTCAGTCAATCAGTATATTTAATTTAGCTAAAGATCTGTTTAGATTAGATCTGTAGAGTAGATGAGTTAAATATCAGAGAATGAGCCCGTCTGATTGATTGTAGTTCAGTTTATTTGCTTGATGCATTTTCTTTCCTCTGACGCCAGGTGTCCAACGATGGCTACAGCTACAGCAACGCTAAGATCCTGACTCTGTACGACGGAGCCTGTCACATCTGCAGCCTGAACTCTGAAGTCCTCTGCACCCTGAGGGTAACACGTCATCAGAAGCATGGCTAAAGATTGTCTGATTGTCTTTGTCCTTTAACCACATCTTCCTCAACAAGTAGATTTTTACAGTGTTTTGGGATTTCTGCATATATTTTGAAGACATCATCTTGTTATTACAGCCATGTTTTCTGCTTCAGCTGTAAATCGTAGCAGCACTTTCACCGATCGGGCTGTGATTTAGTGTAGTGGAATGTGTGAGGTTTTCATAAACACAGGAAACAGAATGTGTTTAGTTTTTCATGTTCTGTGCATGTTTCACATTTGAAGCTGTGTGGCTCGCCGAGGGAGGCCGGGGCTGTGATGTTTGATAAGTGGCCTCTAAAATTCATGTTTCAAGAAAGAAACACAGAACATGTGTGTTTTTATGTATTTACATTATAATATGTTGTTTTGCTTCCCAGGAGAAAACCTGCAACATTGACGGCCTGTGTTACAGCGAGGGAGAGTCCAACCCCAGCAGCCCCTGCCTCACATGCCGGCCCGACTCGTCCAAACACACATGGTCCATAGCAGAGAGTACGTACACAAACACGTCCTTGTCCCAAAGCTGTTTAGTCTCATAGGTTCAGATCGAACAGCAGAGAGAGAGAGAAAGTCCAAACTAAAAACCCCAGGTGATGTAGAACTGTTTGAACTTCCTCGTGGAGCTGAGGCTGGATCTCCATCACGGTGTGTTTCGTGGTCGGTGGTTGCTCGGGGCTGTTTGGATAATTTGTCAGCAGCTCTGTGCAGAGTGGAACCATTGAAGCTGCTTCAGTCCGCCGGCGCTGACAGAGGAGCTCACCTCATTGTTACACTTTCTGACCAACTTTACTTCTTCAACTTAAAGTAGGTCACACAGTGCTCTGCTCCCTTCACAGCAGAATCCACCGTCCACTTCACAGGAGTTAGAGGATAAATGCTGACAGGGCAAGGTGCTGATCAGTGATCAGGCTGATGTTATCAGCTCCTTGATTTATGTATACTATCAGTCACTCGTTTGATCATTCATGCGTTAAATCAATTATTCCTTTATACTTTAAAAGGTAGAGTTGGACCTGTCCTGGACTTTTGAGGTTAGACCTGATGTTTGAGAGTTTAGAGAAAGACCAGAGAAGTACTGATTTGTTTTTAAAGCTCACGTTTTTACCACAGAATGTGAACAAAGATGGATGAAGCATCTCCTCTTCCTCCCGTTGTTCAAAAATGAAGCTAAAGATTCCACCATCTTGTGATTCAACATAATTTGGAGTTATTCTTTCTTCTCCTTTGTATTTCCCCGTCAGAGAACAAGCCTCCTGTGCTGCAGCCGCCGCCGTCTCCTCTTCGCTCCTTCCAGGGTGAGAACTTCATCTACCAGCTCCGAGCTCAGGACTCTGAGGGCTTCAGCTTCAGCCTGATATCAGGTCCTGAGGGAGCGTCTCTGTCCCCGGCTGGTCTGCTGATGTGGAAGTCCTCGGCTGAGACCTCAGGCACACAGACCTTCTACTTCTCTATGATGGACGACTGTGACGCAGAGACCACAGCGTCTGTGCAGGTACTGCTGGCTTCATGGGTCATGGGGTCTTTACATCAAAAAATATATAATAATATGAATATAAATAAAACATTATCAAAACATAGAGACCTGGTTTTGCATGCTTTGACTTTTTAAAGACATTTTGAAAGTCTAAAACACATTTACTCGGCTGGTCAGTAAAATGTTGATGATTCCAAAAGCACCAAACAAGCCTCTGAAGCCTTCTACTCTCTGTTGATGTGTTTTACTGCTGCTGGCCACTAGGAGGAGCTGAGGACATGTTATTTCTACTGAAGGTGCTGTGTCACAATTCCTTACTTCACAACACACGTTGATTCTCTGCAGGCTTTGAACATTGTTCAAACTAAACATGTGACAAAATATGAGAAAAGTAAATAGAACCAAGTTTAAAGACGTTAAAAACGAGAATTTAATTTCACAACCATTGCTGCTGTCCATCTTTTGGTTTGTCACGTGTGTCCAGAAACTGTAAACACCACACATGTGCAACACACTGATCTACAAATACATAATTTCTACATCGTAATCCAGGGAGACTGAAGTCCAAATAATGAATTGAATAAACAGCAGTGCATATAGGACAGTATTCTTTGTTTCTCCCAGGTGTCTGTTCGATCCTGTGATTGTCTGAACGGAGCTTCCTGCGTCTCCAACGTCAACCTCCCTGTCGGCAGCGGAGAGTACGTGTGTGTGTGTCCCAGTGGATTCAAAGGGGAAAGGTGTGAGGTGGATATCGATGATTGTAAACCCAACCCCTGCAGACTGGGACGCTGCATCGATGGACCGGACTCCTTCTCCTGTGTCTGCCCACCAGGGATGACAGGTACACATCTGTCAGTGGATTCCTTTGTGCAGGGCCACGCTTTCATTAAGTGGTGGCCTTAGATCTGCAGGATTTACTGTTGTAGGACGGTTTTTCTTCATGGATATATGTTTTTATTTGCAGTTCTTTTAGCTTCATGATCCTTGAAAATGCTGCACACCTTTTTTCTTTTCATTTGTAGTATTTTAACCTTGGTTTATAGTTTTTTTTGGTAAGGGGTTAAGTATTCCCACTTCACGCCGCTTTGTGTTTCCTGTGTTTTCAGGCCGTACGTGTAGAGAGGATCTGGACGAGTGCGTCTCTCAGCCTTGTTTCCCTGGAACGAGCTGTAACAACACGCTGGGCTCCTTCGCCTGTGGCGTCTGTCCACAGGGGTTCACCGGTGATGGAAGTAACTGCACTCGTGAGCCCACTTCCTCAGATTTTATTTTTGGAAAGCAATAGTTTAATTTTCTCTCAAAACTTTCTCCAGCTCTCAGCTCCAATCTCGGAGTTCTTACTAAAGGAATAAAAGCTTAAAAATGGTTTATATATAAAGTTTCTGTAAAGAAAAAATAAATGATATTCCTTCTCCAATTGGACCCTGTAGTTTTTGGCAATTAATTACAATTAAGTAAATAGAAATGTGATTTATAGGATATATACAAGAATGTATCTCAATGGCACAGATCAAAGTTTTAACTACTCAGACAAATTTCAAATTTGTTTTTGGTTGTGTTACTTTTATGAGAAAACAAGTAAACCCAGTTACATCTTCTCGCTTCCTTTCATCTCAAAGGTAACACAGAGTCCACAGCGAAGGTTGTAAACACACAATCAAGAGTTCCACAGTTTTTCCTGAGGCCCAAACCCTCGGGCCCGTCGCCGTGCAGCAGGAGGCCGTGTCACCCGGGGGTTCAGTGCTTTGACAGCACCCACGTCTCCGCAGGGTTCGCCTGTGGACCCTGCCCAACGGGCTTCCAGGGAAATGGACGAACGTGTGCAGCAACAGGTCAGAGTGAGGCAGTTCTCTAGCATTTTTAAACATGGATAAAAACATAGATGGGACAGGAAAGTGTTTAAGTTTTAATTGTAGTTGTGTTATTTTTTAAGCCATATCCTCTAACTCCCAGTGTTTTACAGGTCAGGGAGCAGTCACCAGCCGAGCAGACGCTCATATTCACATTACCAGATCAAATTCCAGCAAGGAAACGAGTCCAACCACCACCTCTTCCTCCTCCTCCTCCTCCTCCTCCTCCTCCTCTTCGTCGTCTCCCACCTCAGCCAGACGACCCTCTGACAGGAGGACCAGACCAGAAGCCACCATCTCCACCGCCAGGAGAGTTTCTGCCCCCGACAGGAGGACGACAGCGACTCCACAGAATCAAACTGGAACAGGAGTGTTTATCTCCACTGTCCTCAGAGGTCAGCCCAGTGGGGGGGAGCTGAGCCCCGCCCTCGCCACCGTGGTCAAGTGGGGGAAACCGTCTCACCGCGTGACCTGCGCCGACTCTCCCTGCTTCCCAGGTGTCCCCTGTGAGCCCAGCGTCACCGGGTCCTTTAGGTGTGGACGCTGCCCGTATGGTTTCACCGGTGATGGAGTCGTATGTAAAGGTAGAGATTCTAATAACAGCTTATGAGAGTATTAATTGTTTAAAATATCTGGTAATATGCTCGTGTGAGATAGGAATTCATATTTCTTTGTCCTTGTGATTCCCTGACTTTTACGTCAGTTAAATTCATATTCCATAATTTAGTTGACACAACATTATTGACAGGTGAAGACGATTGCATGTGATAAACATGTGATTCACGTGTTTCAGCCGTGTGCAGGTATCAGTGTGGGAGGAACATGGAGTGCTCTCTGCCCAACACCTGCACGTGTAAGGAAGGTTACACCGGATACAACTGTCACATAGGTGAGGAGGAGACGGGGTCGATTCATTAAATCAGTTCACACTTCAATTAACCATTAACCATAATTAATCATTAATTAATCATCATTAATACTAATTACTGAAGGTGTCTCTGTCTAAATTATCTAAAACAGGGAGTAAAACCACAGACAAAGAACAAAGTACTATATGTAATGGGACATATAGAGATACACGTGTAGATGCATCACAGAAAACCTGTAATATTAATTGTTGTTATGAATTTTAAACCACATCTGAAGATGAGTCGTTTCTCCTCTTGCAGCCGTGTGTCGCCCCGGCTGCAAGAACCAGGGGAAATGTGTGAAACCCAACGTGTGTGAATGTCCTGCAGGCTACAGTGGACCCACCTGTGAGGGAGGTAAACTCAACTCTGTTCACTATGCTGACACACAAACATACACTCACAACACAATGATGAGTATCTTTGTGTTGCTTACATCCTGTGTCGTTGTGTAGCGAGCTGCGAGCCGCCCTGTCAGCACGGAGGAACCTGTCTGGCCAGAAACCTGTGCACCTGCTCCTACGGCTACGTGGGACCCAGATGTGAAATCAGTGAGATGTTACTACATTATTATTTATAGAATATTATTACTTAGACCTCTGACATTACAATGTGTATTAAGTGCAGTATGTGAACAGTATGAGGCATTTTTTTCTTCTATTGATTCTGAATTCCTACAAACTGGAATTGACATAAAACTAATGTAATAACCCAGATGTAAAAATAACAATCTTAAACATCTGTGACTTCAGTTCTCTTGAATTCAGTTGATCAAGTTTGTGTACTTGTATTCAGAAGTGTGTTTGTGTTTGTGTGTTAATCACGTGTGTGTCTCAGTGGTGTGTAACAGGCACTGTGAGAACGGAGGCGAGTGTGTGTCCCCTGATGTCTGTCGATGCAAACCCGGCTGGAACGGACCGACGTGTAACTCAGGTAGCATCATGTGTGTTCACACTCTGAATGTTTTTGTTTTGATTAATTTAATACATTTTTGTATACAGCCTGATCTTAAAGCTCAAGATATCTATCATATATGAAATATGTTAATATTCTGCGTCTAACTGTCGTCTAGCTCTGTGTAGCCCTGTGTGTCTGAATGGAGGAACGTGCATCAAGCCCAACTTCTGTGCCTGTCCCAGTGGCTTCTACGGCTCCCAGTGTCAAATCGGTGAGTTGTCATGTGTTAATACAACAGACACACGCTTTGTACAAGATATTTGAACGTGCTAAAACTGAACCTGTCTCCGTTTTAATGAGTTTAAGCCTGAAGAAGGAACTTTGAGTTGGTAACATGATAAAACTCTTCAATACACTAATCAGGGTTAAATACTTTCATTAATTTGCGTTACTGGCTTTATATTGTTGGAGGTTTTAAATCTTTTGGTAAATTAATGATTGTTTTTAGATCATCATGTATTTCTGAATCCACCAGGATAAATTAGCTTCCATTTAATTTTAAAGTACATGGCTAATCTTCCATAATGATTAAACAGTTGTTTCATGAATGAAACTATTGGAAAACATTCGATCTAATGATTGTACATTTCAAGAAATTTCTTAACTTCCCTTTAAAAAATTATTTAAATAGAGTTTGTTTTTTACTGCACTGATTAGATGGTGAATATTCCCTGTCATCACAGAGGTCAGAGGTCAGGGCCCGGTCACACAGATCTAGATTTAGTTAAGGGGCTAAGCTCTGAATTATTACATCACCTCCGCGCACCAGGAGAGGAGCTGAGGAGAAAAGTCAACCACTTACAATCACTGTGGAATATCTGTGTTACCCATGATGATGATGATGACCTCCAGTTGAACGTCGTTGTGTGTTTCAGCCGTTTGTAATCCTCCTTGTAAGAACGGGGGTCAGTGCATGAGGAACAACGTGTGCTCCTGCCCCGAGGGCTACACGGCCAAGAGGTGTCAAAAGAGTGAGTGAGTTTCCTGCCCACCACGTTGCTGCAGAGATCGTTGTCCCCTGCAGCTCACAGTTCAGAAAACCATGTGTTCCAGGTGTGTGTGAGCCGATGTGCATGAACAAAGGCAAGTGTGTGGGACCCAACACGTGCTCCTGTGCGTCCGGATGGAGAGGCAGCAGGTGTAACATACGTGAGTGTGTCTGTGTCTGTGTGTCTTACACACCAAGTACATCACAACTGATATAAAGATCACAACTTTGTAGGTTTAAAATCAGGATTTAAACCGGCCACAGGCTTGTTGACCTTTAGGGTGGATTCATTTTAACCAGATTTCAGGTTTGTGTTGAAACTGTTGATCGAGCTGCTGCTGTGTTTCCTCCCTCTTCGCACTTTTAGCCGTGTGCCTGCAAAAGTGTAAAAATGGCGGCGAGTGTGTTGGACCCAACACCTGCCACTGTCCCATGGGCTGGGAAGGCCTGCAGTGTCAGAGCCGTGAGTGTATTCATGATATAAAAAACAGATTTATGTGTTTATGAATAATTAAATCATTGCTTTGATATGAATTCCCTCCTCAGCGATCTGTAAGCAGCGTTGCCTGAACGGAGGGAGGTGTGTCCTACCGGATTACTGCCACTGCCGTAGAGGCTACAAGGGTCTGACCTGCACAGTGAAGGTCAGTGTGAGGCACCGCTTCATTTAATCTGACTCAGTGGGAACGGCAGGAACGGCTCTAACACCTCCAGGGTTGAAGGTTCAACTCCCTCAGAGGTCCTGCTTTCTCCCATATGTGCCTCTCATGTTAACGGATGAATGTAGAGGGAGGAAGTTTGTATTTCTCATCGTGCAACAGATGTTTTTTATCCAGATGTTTAGAGGAGTCTGGGGATTCAGGAACTACGACTGTTAGGGATCTTAAACGAGTTTCTGGGTTTTTATTTTGGACAGAAAATGCTTGGCTCTGTTACTTGACACATGAGACGCAGACTGCAGCTACAAAATAAAGACTCAACAAACTGCAATACTGTAACATGGAGAGAAAAGAAGTTGTGTGAAATCTAAATTTATTTAAATTTTGTTTTACATCTTTACAGGCGTCACAAGCATGATGGGAAAGAAGAGAGAGAGAGAGAGAGAGAGAGAGAGAGAGAGAGAGAGAGAGACGGAGTGAAGGAAGCTACAAAATGCACAAAGCAAGATGAGGCACCACAAGTTGTTGTATGTATTTGTGTGTGTGTTGTGTGTGCGTGTGCGTGTGTGTATTTGCATGTGCTTGATTGTGTGGCTCTGTGCACACTTGAGCACGAACAGAGGGACTTGATGTATTGCACTTGTCTTTGCGTCCCCGTGTGTTTCACTACCTCAAGGCTGAAAGTCACACACATCTGGTCGAGTCATCAGCGGAGATCTCACACATGAGATGTGTGTGTTGGTGCAGAATATTGTGTAGAAGAAGTAAATGGTTCATACATAAGATGGAGGTTATTTATATTCTCACAAAATTATAGTCTTGTTCAAAACTTTTGTCAAACTGATGATGTTTGTTTCTTACTTTAGAGAGAATAATAAATGTGAGTGTACTTTCTCATTCTGCTTGATTTAGACGACACACATCAGTGACTTTAAGACTGAAGACGTTAATATGAATATGTTTGAATTTTCTTTACTGTTCTCTTTAATATATTGTTTGATCAGGCCCAGTTAAGTTATGGGCAGTCACTTATTTACACTGATAGTAAATCTAAGTATTAATGTAATGACCACCTGTTTGATTTAGGCTGTTTTGAAAAAATGTTTTACCAGCAACAGGTTACACTGTGGTACAAGTCACATTTGACAAAATAAAGAAATTGATCTATTTCTATGCTTTAGTTGTTTTGTTTCAAAAGAGACTTCAATGATTTGTGCGATAACTATTTTATTAGTTTAATGTCACAAATCACAGTAAAGTAAATAACATGTTTGCAAAAACAAGAACAAAACACAGACTTGGAGTTTAGGATAAAAAAAAAAAGAATTACATATCACACGGTTTAAAAGGAAATGTAAAAACTACAATTTTGCAGCTTAAACCACAGAGTCCCTGATTGGGCCCCGTTGACCTTCGACCCCCGGCCAAGTCCCACTAGTGTAACTTCTTCCTCTCCTCGCAGCGAGGGCCAGAGTACGGCGGGCGACAGCGGCACTTTTCAGGAGAAATACACTTCCCTCCGTTCAGGCAGGGCTTCGTGCACACGGCTGTAGACAAGAGGAAACAGAACAAAAGGTGTAAATCACTTGTAAAACCCTGAGAAGTCTACAAGGGATGTAAATCCTGACATCGCAAATCCAGAAACTGGCCACAGAGTCGAGACGTGTTTCCATGTCTGGCTTTGGTCACATCTGGAAATCTCTGACTCAAACTTCCTTAAATAAACACATGAGAATTTATATTTGCCTCTTCAGTAATAAGTATTATCCTTCTCAGTCAGTTAGAGCCATATGTGGATCTGAAGAATGTATGAACAAACGGAAATGAGGTTGAACAGGTGGCGAGGAGGAAGATATAGAAAATAGCTCATTGATGTGTGGGACCAGTTTGAACTCACCAGTGTGGCAGGCACCGCCCAGCCATCCCTCCGGACAGCTGCAGATTCCAGGGGCCACACAGATTCCCCCGTTCCTGCAGCCTTGAGGACAACTTGCTGCAGGGGAAGGAAATGACAAGAGACATTCTCAGCATGTCAGGAACCAAGTTTGAGTCTGATACCGATGAAGATGAACGCTGAAACCTCATTAGATCACTATGTAATATAGAGTTGGGACAGAATTGTGTTCGGTGAATGTTCTGCTTTCATCAAGATGTTGTATATTTGCATAGCTGAATTTAATTTACCTCCCAAAACGTCTTGATCATCATGAATAGGCTATAAAATGCCATTAATAACCGTTACCACAGATAGAATGGAAATGTGTGAGTGGTCTCATTCTGACGAGGAGCTGCAGCTGAGACACAGGCTCCATTCAGACACTTTGACCCTCTGCGTTAACGGGGTAATTAGATACGGATATAAACAGACCCTCTTGGCATTTGGAGCCGCTCCAGCTCGAGGGGCAGATGCACTTGGCCACTCCGTTGACGGCGGTGCACTCCCCTCCGTTCCAGCATCCTCCATCACACGTCACTGCACAAAGACAAACACGGATCACACCCGTCAGCAGGGAGGTCGATAATAGACTCAAGTGTCTTTAAGCAGGATTCACTTCATATTTAACAAATCCTTTGATTAGAAATTGGTCCTTGTTTGACTTGAGAGCCCTTAAATGAAGCAATATCTGTCGTATCACAAGGAAGACAGAAATACTTTCAAGTTAATTCATGATGGATTGAGAATGAATCCATGAAAACGTCCAAATCACACAACCTCTGTTTCATTCACTCCTGATAAACCTTCTTACCTTTGTGACAGTATCTTCCTCCGAATCCTGGAGGACATCTGCATTTTCCAGGGCGAAGACAGTCCCCCCCATTCTTACATTTGGGATAACAGTTGGCTGCAGTCATACAAAAACACAAGGGATATTTACACTGCTGGTTAGAGTCGGATGTGGGGGGGGGGGGAGTTTCAGTCACAGAGAATTTATGACATTTAAAAAAAAGCATCAGTTGCAAAATAACTTAATATTTTGGCTGATTCTGCAAAAGGTTTAGTGACGAACACAAGTTTTATGCTGAAAAGTCTTTTTATGTCTTTTAATTATTATTTTCATATCAAGGTAGAGACAGGTTTGACCTGATGTGATGTAATTTAGCAGTAAACTGATGTATGTTGCATTAAAACAGACTTTAAGTTGGAAGCATATGATGCAGAACTAAAGGGATTAGTCACCTATTAAAATGTATTAAACACTGAATTGATAATCACGTCTTTCAGTCAATTTCAAGCAAAACATTTGCTGTATCCAGCTTCTCAAATAACATGAATTGCTTCTTCTCTTTGTTATATGTGGTTATAAACTGAACATTTTCTGAATTTTGGACAATTAATAAGTCAAACAATCCACCTGGAAATTCCATACAAAACAATTAAGGAATAATCAGGATTGATAATCTGTTTCATGCACTCTCACGTTTTATAGTCTACAAATAAAGTTACTCTACAAGAGATGGAATATAAACTCAAAAAGTTGTTTCTGTACTATTCCTAAATCTAAATTCTCCTGACAAACAAAGTAAAACAGTTACACCTACAGAATAATTAAGTTTTACACTATATCACAGTATTTCTAACAGCACAGGGGTCACATTCAGAATTATGTTTTTAAATAACATTATAAATAAATGCATTAGATGTGAATCCTCACCGAACTGGCAGGTCTCCCCCTCGTACCCTCTGGAGCAGAAGCACGTGTTGTTGCGGATGCAGACCCCGGCGTGTTCGCACGGAGGCTCGCACCTCGCTTTGGGGTCGAACACGAAGCCGAGCGCGACTCCCCGCGGAGCGTCCGAGCCCGCGGAGCACGCACCGGCCAGGGCCAGGAGGAGGAGGAGCGGCCCGCCGAGACCCACTGAGCCCATGATGGAGGTGTCCGAGCCGGGGAGAGAGGAAGAGGAAGAGAGAGGAGGGAGAGAGAGGGAGAGACAGACGGCGAGAGGAGGGAGGTGGAAGAGAAAGGACCGAGCCTTCTCCACGTCGACCCGGCTGCTTCAGGCGGGGAAAGGGCGACACCGGCAGGTCAGAGCCGGGGGGAGCCACCGGTGAGGCGGGGCGGGAACAGTGTCCTGTGGTGGTGGAGGTGGAGGAGGTGATGGAGGAAGTGGAGGGAGGTGTAAACATGGCCCCCTGTTCTCAAACATTTATCACAGGTTATTAAAAACACAAGTTGTACATGCTACAAAGTGCTAACGCTAGCTTTAGCAGCTAAGCTAACGGTTAGCTAGCTACAGCTCTTAATTCAGTGTTTTATTTAGAATGTGATGGTGACAGGCCACTGGTACAAAAAAAGTTTCATAAAGTTTAAATAATAAACTTACGACACTGATTTAAACACATGAGGAAGCTACTGTTCAAGTTTATATTTATTAAACTTAGCTTCGGCTAAAATAGTCGAAACTTAGCAAAACAGCCTTTTGAAAACTATTCAAGATCTTACATTACAGGTCCTTTATTTATCATTATTAACTATCAATTTGATTTCCACACAAGATATGAACAAGTATAATTAAATGGAATTACATTTATTATATGTATGTTTTTTATCAAAGGCAAAGTTGGCTATTTTTTCAGTGTACTACTCATAACCTGCTCATATTAAATATTATTGAGAGTTGACAGATATTTCACCTCACTCTTGTTCACTGTCTTCATGTCAAGTTTCAAAATATTTTAATATAGAGTCTTTATTAATATTTTCGTTTATGTATTTGTGCAGATTATTCTGGTTTTTATTTGACAGGTTTTTAGATGAATTTCTTGAAATCAGAATTATTTATTTATCCATAACGAGCAGCATGAAATCACGTGGCAGTGTATTCTATTCAGTAAGTGGTTTAGGACATGTGTTCATATAGCGTGCACATGTGCAAAAGCCATTTCCTTTTACATGGTTCTAGGAGGTTCTGGGCCTATATGAACTGTGGGGTGAGGGGAAGTTCTGCTTTAATGGCAAAAACACAACCCGACCAGCAGCGGATGTGGCTGTCTTCTCCCAGAGCCTCTCTCCAGTTAAACCCAGGGGCTGGAAGCAAAGTGGTTTTCCATACGAATTTTTCCAGAGCTACTAATGTGCCATCATGTACAAAGACAAGTTCATCCAAACAGCATCATCCTTTAACTTCTAACTTCCATTAGGCAAGACTTCAAATCACTTCTACGGCTCTTTCATCGTGAGACACTGCTGCAGAGAAGCAGCTTCAGAGGCCGGAATAACAGAAACAGTTCAATCTGTTGGATTGAGTGCAGCACACAAACAAGCAGAGGGATGAACTGGTTTGTTGTGTCTAGTCTTGGCCGTGAGACGAAGCTTGAAACTAACTTTCCAGGCAGCTTGGACGGAGATGGACCGACTCTGCAACTTCTCAGTGTAGATCCAAAACAAATGACAAGGGAGGGAAGCAGGGAAACAGAATACTATCATATTTATAAACAACAAAAAGTGCAAAAAATAGTTTCAATGTAAAATATTTGTGAATGTCAATTACAAATTACATGCATCATAGTCTCATACAATACAATCTTTATCGAAATAATGTGCATGGTGTGGAACTTGAAATACAGAGAGTGAAATACCTTCCTCAAGATATGGACAGAAACGTTTTCTCAGTGGTTGTGTATGTGGTGTTTTTTTTTGTACTTGTGTGTATTTTTATTTCTCCGGTCCAAACCACTGACCTGGATCCTTTAGAGAGGAAGTGAACTGGAGCTTTAATGAGTCCAGCAGATGTGATCACAGAGGAAACGTTGTGTGCTTTTAGCTCGAGCAAGACATAAAATATATATATATATATAAAATATAGATTTGGGAACATCATGTTGTAATGTGTAGTGTGTGATGATGTATGGTGTGTCTTTTAGAAGCTATGAAAGAAAGGTCTAACTGGTTTTTAATATAATTAAATGAAAAGTCTTAACAAAATCAGATTTGGCTCATCAGTGTGTGGATATTTACTGGATTACATCACTAGATAATAAGAATGGTTTCTTGATGCTAATGCACTGGAGTTAGAGGAATGTATTGCCCTCTAGTGGTGAGTCAGTGGTTGTTGTTGGCCAGTTGGTGTTGTGTCTATTTATTCAACAATTTAGTCCAGAGCAAGTTATCTGATATTACCTAGTTAATGTCTCTTTGTCCCTCTGATAATTGGTCCCCTATCACCGTCTGGTATTTGTGGAAAGTAATTAAATACAGTAAGTCAATTAGTATTTTCAAGTATTTGGACTAATTTGTAGTTATTGCTTTACTTTACTGCACTGCATTTCAGATTCTGCTTTTTAATATCATGACAATTACACAACTGTAGTTGCTTTTAAATTCTAGATTTTATGTAAAAAAGTGAGCTCATAAACCCGGATTAAATTGTTTATTCATAATTATTGTAATTATCTGACGGATATGTAATTATATATTTAAACAACAGTGAAATGACTTTGAACTCTCAGTTTTCAGCTCTTCAGCAGGACGTGAATGATATTGTAATTTAGTGGAGCTCTCGGCGCCACCCAATGTTTAAAGACAATATTATAAGCACACACAAGAAACTGAGAAGGCCGACAGTGGATCATGATTTTATTTTCAGCTTCATGCATTAAGAAGAAGAAAAACATTGAGGTGATGTTAAGCAGAAACAATACGTTTTTAACATCTACAGCGTCTGTTATGAAACATCAGGCAGGGTTTGAAGCTACGGTTACAGTTTTCTAACGCTGACTAGAAATCATATTAACTGCCAGTATAACCAGTGTGATAACTCAGACCAGCAACTTTGATGGAGGGAACCACATGTGAGGGATCCCTCTCCCAGCACAGACAGAAGTGCAATAGAAGTGTTCAGCGTAACAGAGCTACAGACATCTTCTGTCAGTAGAAGTCATTAAACCATTTAAATCATCAGCCCATCCAAATAACACCACGTTATCAAAGTGACAGAAAGAAGCCATGAATTAAAAACCAGCACTCAACACAAAATACGATCAGCTAAGAGATTCAGATTGGATTAATACAGCAAGGAAACCAATTTAAAACTTGGGAAAAGTTATTACCAGACCGAACACAGCTCTAAAAGTTTTTTTTAAAGCAAACCAGAAGGAAAGCACATATTTCATATTTACACTTTCATCTATTTAATCATCCACTGTCATGCTCCCACATTTCCTATGAGATTGAAAATATCCTCCCTTTTAAAAATAAACGTGTTTTTTTTACTTGAATGTAAATGTGCTGATGTCAGCTGTTACAGTTGTCATATTTGCTTTTAAATTACCCTCTTAAAAATAAAAATAACAGCTATTACTGTTTGTAGTAGCGGTACTGCATGTTAGACCTGTACACAAGCTGAAACTAAAGGAAAAACGAATGATAAAGACGACACCTCATACATACTGCACTATTACAATACCAAGAATTTAATTGTACTGCAAAGGAAAGAGATAAAACCGCAACAGGAAGGAATGAAAAGAGGGCAGGGTTCTATACTTAGCCCCCCCCCCCCCCCCAAAAAAAAGTTGAGTCCCTCTCACCCTCTCACATCATAGTTATTGTATTCTTTATCAAAAGGGGGCTGAGAATATAAGTGGGCGAAAAACAATCACAGCATTCCTGTCCCATTCATTCAACATTCGTATTACTCTCTGTAGATAAGGAATGGGTCTAAAGTGCAATCAGATCTGAAACCACTGGAGTTCCCTCCACTGATGTGAATATCAAATTATATCGCTCCACGGTGCGAGCACCAGGGTGGAAGATGAGGACAACCCTCCAGGTGAATCCTGAACAACTCTGGCCTTGACAGCCGGTTTGAAAAGTAACACACGATACCTCCTCTCAACATCATATCTGACGTGCGGATGGGGAAAACAAGAAGTGGTTGGGAATTTAAAAATGGATGAGCCACTGGGACAAATTTAAGAAATGATATGATGCTGTCCTGTAATCCGTTGACACTGTGCAAGAATCTCCTACATGGAAGTCGTCCCAGTCAGTCTCCGAGGAGCTGAGTTACATACAGAAGTGTGTGACACCGGGGGTCTCTCTCGCTTGCCCTTATTGGTAGACCTGCACATGCCCGTGCAAGGAGGTGGTGTTCCCACCGCAGTCCACATACTGGTACATCTCCTGGGAGACCTGCTCCGCGTGGCCGAAATACGTGGTCGTCACTGTCACCCTGAAAAAACAACCACACAGTCAAACTAGTGAACAGAAAAACAACAGAGGGAGATGTGCTGAGTCGTTGAGGAAGATTGTCTCTTTAGTCGGTTTAACTCTTGGTTTATGAATAGGAGGCTATGTAGTATTTTCACCACTGCCTGTTTGTGTGTTTGTTAGCAAGATTACACAAAAAACTACCAGGAGACTTGGTGGGAAGATGTGGTGTGAGTCAGCAAAGACCACCTCACTCACAAAACCTAATTTAAAACGTTATACTTACTGCATCATGACCACTATGTTGTGCACTTTAATGGTCGGCATAGTGCAGTAGTCACTGTAAGAACAGAGATTAAGATTAAAAATGATCATCATTCAAATCGTGAAAAGATTCAATAGTAATTATTTATGTAAAACTACTTACAACATATAACTCATCTCATCAGCAATGGTGGTTGGGACTGTGTAGTCGATCTGCAAGGAGACAATTTATCAAGCATTCGAATGAGAAAAATACCAACATATTAAACATTTAATCAAAATATCACAAAACTCGAACTCAGTTTTGTTTTTTGTTGAATTCTGTTAAATCAATTGGAAGTAATGAGTGATGGTAACAGGATTTGCAACGTGAAAATTCTTTAGGAGTTGGAGGCTTTAATGATCTTTAAAAAATCTGTTTGAAGTCTGGATTTTATAGAAATGTCATATTCATTTACAGTCTGAGTTGAGTGGGACGAGGTTTGCTTGGTTTTGTGTAACAACGAGCTGCTGTGTGGGTTTCACAAGAAGCAGTCATATGTTTCTGTGGATCAGACGTTTACTTCCTTCGGTTCCATGTAACTGAGACAGAAATAATCAGTTTTCATTGTGTGTGTTTGTGTTTGTGTGTGTGTGTGTGTAGTAAAAAGTGTTTCAACCCACCTGCTGTTCATCCAGTGGAATGATCAACGTGCTGTTGCTGAACTTGGCCTTGCCGATCACCGTCTTGGAGAACTGCACTTGTGCCGTGATGTTGGTCACAGAGATGGCGTAGTAGTTGTTATTGGTGATGTTCAAAGTGTTCTGTGTAAAGAGGGAAATAAGGTTTAAGACTCTGGCAGTAGAATAGAAGGATGAACGTGGGAAGCAGAAACAAGCTATAGACACAACACTGACATTATTATCACGTTTTGACTTAATTTGATGACCTGGTCTTCAAACAGAGGCTTAAATACACATGTAGAAGACACAGACTAACATTATTATTCATCTTCAGTCATGTTTATGTTCATTGAGGTAATCTAAGTCCAACTTTCACTCTGTATAATCTCTCCATGAATCCACAAGGGAAACTTTAAGCTTTTAAATAATTTGATCATGTAAAAACATGATGAAAAATTCAGCTGAAATTGACTCGCCATCGGTTGAACACATGTCGGACCCCAACACCTTCACACCACCATCACTACTCCACACCACAGGTTCTGAATTACATCAGAAGCACAAGATGGCAGCACCCAGGTCCTGGATGTTTTGGCTTCATTTTTGTACATTTCGAGGAAATGGACATGCGTTGCCCATCTTTATTTACAGAATATGGTTTTGTTTTAACCAGTTAAACATATATGCAAGGACCCGTCAGCAAGCTGTGACTTGTTATGCACCTGAACATGGTTGTAGTCAGTGGTCAGCGCTTGGGTTAGCTTGTCATTTGCTAAGCGTAAAATAAAGGGTTTTAAATAAATACAAATTCTCTCCAGGAAGTGGGAAACCATCAGTCTCAAGCCCTGAGTTTAGTTTATTGCGATCCCAATGAAATGCAGCATTGTGTTGTAAAACTACACAATCTTACTGTAATGTTGAGATAGACGATCCGCTTGTCCTGGTCATAGGAGACGTAGGCAGACTTCACGCCCACGTAGGAAACATCAATGGAGCGAGGGAAGAGGAAGAAAACAGCCAGACCTGACAGCAGCAGGCAGAGAGCCACGGATATTGTGACATATCGTTTTCTACGGGACAGAGGAAACAGAACCTGAAACCAGCTGATGACCTCAAAGTCTGACAAGCTACTGTGTGCTCAAGCAGTTTCATCACACAGACGGCTCACACGGTATATCTGTGGAAAGGGACAGTGAGAGCTGACTTACGTCCTGCTTGGCCGGAGCCTCTGGTCGCTGTACGGAATCAGAGCCACCAGCTGATTCTCTTGACCTGTGGAGTTGTTTCAAAGAAAGAGAAGCTGTCACTTTACTATCGGAGATCATTTTTATCAATGGTTTATTCTTAACCACTTTGTGCATTGATGAATCAGATTCTGGGCTTGATGATTTGTAACACCAGTACTACAGCAGAACAAAAGAAGAAGGTGTAGACTCAAGATAAAGGTCAATAGAGGTTTAATATTTAATATTTTAACTTTATCTTTAAAGTTTGGAAAACACCTCTTTTTCCTTTTGCTTGTTATTATGATTTATTTTCTGTGATTTGTAAATAGCTTTGTAGACATTGTAGCACAGTTTTATATTTGGAGATACATGCACTGATATACATTAAACAGCTTCTTAGAGGCTTCTACACTTGTACAAATGAAACTTTAACTTGCTAACACTTATTACAGGAGATATTTTGCCTCTTGAAATACCTTCATTATAAAGAAGCACACTCTGACACTGGTTTTTTACGTATAAACATGTGTCTTGTAGTTTTCTATCCTCATGTCACAGAATCTTTAGAGTGAATCAGAGGGTTTTTTAAAGCGCAGAGCTCTTCATATAGTCTTAAAACTGATAGTGGTTGAAAGATAAGATGGCTTCTTATCCCACAGCAGGGAGGTTTGCCACGTTACAGCAGTTAGAGAGAAAGTAAAGATAAGAAGCCTCAGGGAAGAGATTTGTTGTTTGATTGTTTGTCAGAACGTTTTTGAGCTTGTGATAGACTAGATCAGACGTGAACTGCTCACATCTAGAAGGTTTTACCTCGTGGGATTCTGCCAGTGCCCTGACACGTGGGGCAGGTCACGCTGTCCCGCCCGGTGAACTCCACGTAGGGGAACTGAGACACGTCTCCATTTTTGCCGTCCTCCTCCTCGCCGGCATTGGTCAGCGCGTCCTGACTCTCGCCCTTGTGTTTGGCCAAGTGTGACTGGGACTTGCCCATTTCTGCAGCTGTCTGTGCACAACACGAAAAGATGGCGTGAGTAGAGAGGAAGAGAGAGGAGCCGGGGCAGAGGTGCAGAAGGGCGTGCTGACCAATCACATACCAGGCAGCCATTTGAACGTAAAACTGGACCTGGACAGATGCCAGGAAACTAATCAACTGTGTGGTGCACTCTGCAAGACCTGAAAGCACCCCCTGTTATACCTCGTCCATAATTCTGTCATAACTCTATTGAACCTGTAAGTGGGCTGAGGAATAGATGATAGAATTCAACTGATGCTTAATTTCTCTAAGCTGTTATCCTTGTACTTGTGTAGTATCCTTCAAATGCATGTTTTCTAGTTAAACTGATTGGAATAAAAAGTGAATATGGTGAATTGATTATCACATCTCTTCTATCATCATAATATTCGTCAATATAAATAAAATGTATATAATAAATACCAATAAGTCTTAAAAAACGGACAAATGTTTATAATACTGTTACATAGATTCACAAGCTGCCCAATGTATATGCAGAATGAGAGTGAGGTACACATTGATATATAAGTAATCATAATGTAATAATATGGACTATTCTGAAATGGGCTGTTCATCATACAAAATACTTTTAGTTTAGCTTGAAATATATTTGGTATACATATGTAGCACTGCAATGATTCTCTGATCAGTCAATCAACAGTAAATTAATCTTAATGGAATAATTGTTTTATTCATTAAACCTTCATTTACTTGTACTCAAGTACTGATATACTTTCTTGAGGTACTTGTACTTTACTCTACCACATTTCTATGGAAAATACTGTATTTCTTAATCCTGTAAAAACTTCTCATGAACCTACTACTATGACAACTGGTTGCAGATTATTGCGTTTTGGTGTACTTCTACTACAGTGACTCACACTTTTCAGATGCAATAATGAATAATTTAAAACACATTAACTGCATATTACTGATGATACTCAGGCACTTCTGCAGTAATAGGATCATGAGTGCATGACTTGCAGTGGTGATGGATTATTCTGAATCCCTGCTGGTGCTGGTGGTGGTGGTACTGGGTGTTAGGCCCCTGCAGCAGCTCATGCTAACAGCTAACACTACACAGTGTTAGCAGACGAACACACAGGTAATACAGACAGTGTCTGTGAAAGCACAGACGGAGCAGGAGCCGGATCTGTCTGTGTCGTGTCCGTGAACACAACACGGATAACAGCAGCTCAGACCGCCATGCTGCTGCTGAGCCTCAGCCGGGAACACGACGTCCCGGCCGGGGGAACACGACCACAACATCCCGCTCGCTGCCTCCATGACCACCAACGAACGATGCATTTGTTTATTCTATTATTATACTATCCTCTGAGAAGTGTTTCCAGGGTTAATCCGGCATTTTTAATCTGGATTTGACATGAATCATCGGAGGCTGTTCGCAGATCAGATCGTTCTGCAGCGCGTGAAGCAACAAACAGCTCTACTGTTCATCTCGATTGTCTTTATCTTTATTTAACATCTCACCTGTTTTATCCTTCAGTTCGTCTCTGTTTCCATTCGGGTCGTCGCCACCGCTTTGTTATGGTTCTTTCTCCCGTGAGGACTGAAGCCGCCGCCCCCTCCGCTGCTCATTGGACGGGCTGGTGTCGGAGGGGAGGCCGGTGGCGTCCAGACTCCAGCTCAACATCACTGACACGCACACTGACACACACACTGACACACACATTCACTGTATAATGTTACAACACAGTCAGCAGACACAGACACACACACACACACACACTGTGTAATGTTACAGCAACACACTAGTGTTCAAGATAACACAGTGGTATGACATCACACTGAGCACAACATGTACCCTCCTGATTCAATACTGTAGAAGTACTTCTACTTGAGTAAAAAATACTACTAAAGCTGCAAAATTCTAAACTTTACTCTGGTGAAAAGTGCAATCAGATAAAAGATGCTTTACTGAAGTAAAGTAAAAGTACCAGTTAGGCAGAGTCCCTTCTTTTACTACTTATAGTAAAAATACAAGTACAAGTCCTGTCCTCAAAATCAATAAAAGTACAACCAGATAAATGCACTTAATTTATCAAATATAAAAGTACTTGTTAGCCCGAAAAAAGCCATACAATTTAGGTGGTCTCACTTCAAGTACTTAAAAAATTGAAATATTACGTTTTAAGGCCACTGGCGTCAGGACAGCATCATAAATAAGAAAAGACATTTATAACTGTATAGTAGATATTGAATATACAATTAAAACAGTTTTAGTTCTTCTCCTCAGAGCAAATGGACAGAGCTGGAAAACACTGTCCCACATACTGGGATCCAGACCATTCATGATGTGTGTTGGTGGCACTTCCTGGAAAAATCTCCTCAGCTGACAGACAGATGTCAGAGAAGCTCCTGCTGTGTCCAAGTTTTCCCACAACCGCTGCCATTGTCACCATTAATCAGCAAGAATTTGCCATGTTATTAGATTACACTGGTCAAAACAGACGCTCCTCTGTGGAAACTGTCCCAGAGGATTAAACCACTGGCGTCTAAACAGAGTAGCTAACATTTTGTTTGGACAGTTACTGGTTTTGCTCTCACTACTTTAAACCAACGTTTAGGGACAAGGGTATTTTTCTCACTTTAATATCTCATCTCAAGTAAAATATTACAGTGAAATATTTGGATATGTTTATATTTGAGTCAGAAATTACTCCAGGAAGGTAAATGCACTTGTTCTGCAGTAGACCAAGTAAATATTTATTTGATAAAGCTAATTTCACAGATCAAAGGCACAAAGTGCTTCACACAATCACAGTGGCTAAAGGTAAACACACAGTTGGGAAACTAAACAGTAGGACACCAGACAGAGGTCATTTTGAATAAACAAGTTTTTAGTTGCTTTTTGAAGACTTCCACAGATCAAATTTGCAATTAAATATATGGTCTCCTCCCCCCACATGGTACCATACCTGCTTTTTGTTTTTGGTTGTTTAATGCTGTCTCAACTTCCTGGAATTTGTCGCAGAAAGAGATAAAGACCCAACACACTGGGAAACTTTAGAAAGTGGTAGACAATAGTAATATCCATGTGCTCTCCAGCAGCCAGATGGTGGCAGTGTGGTGCCACGTGTGAGGGTCTCACTCAGCAGCACCGAGCCAGAGAATCCTCTCGACGACAAGGCAACATCAAATTATAGCAATAATAGATTTATTTCAGTCGGTTTAATCTCCGTGTGTCAGAGCAGCCACTCTGAATAATGCATGGCCTGGCAAGCCGAGGGAGAAGTACACTTAGAAAAAAGCTAATTGAAGCAATAACCTGTAATGCCTGAACACTGACCCGGGTCAGGGAAACACTGGCAAATATCAATTAGTGTTTGTTTGGAGTGCCAGCTGGATCTTGCTTAAATATTTAGGACCAAGGATATTGTGTGTTTTGTATTTTTTCTCCATACTTTTACTGTGATTGTTAAACTCATTTATGAGTCCTTTCAAGGCGCCTTGTGCAGCGACCATCTGACGGGGACATTAAAAAATGTGCCAGAAATAAATAGCAAGTGCTTTTTGACGGTGGTTGGTTTTAACAATGACTAACTTGGCATCGGCAGCAGGTTTGTTTTCAATGCCAGCGCTAAATGACACACATCAACCGTGTGCCTGAAGATCCCCTTAAATAGGGCTTTGCTACTTTGGAGGAAAATATGTTTTTAATTAGGTGCACTCACAGTGTTTTCTAGATGTTTTATGACCTATATATACTGTGAATTTCCTTAAGTGAACAGTGAGCGAAGCGGAATGTGTGTCCTCCAAAAGACTGAGGGTGCAGATCCGCTGCCGTTGATTCAAGGCTTTGGGATCGGAGCACTTCCTCTTCAATTATTTACTGGGCTGGAAATTACCATGAGCTACGTCCAAGCGGGTGGTGCTGGATTTGTTACTCTGCAATCTGGAAAGTTACCAGCCATTGTTCAGAGCTCGGATTGCAGCATCTGAAGGAGACCTTCACTTTGTTGTCTGTGATCTGATCTGAACCATTGTGGGAAAGTTTTCCTGTTTTGTTAATCTTTCTTAACACTCAGGTTTTTAAAATGTTGGTTTCCATTTCCTGATGTGTGAAGCAAACAGGGTCGACTGTGCTGTCGCTTTGCTCTGGTGGAAATTCCAGTTCTTGTTGGAATGGACTTTTCACCTATTTCTACCTTGTTGTGGGTTGTTGTTTTTTTGTGTTGTTTTTCAGCAGGATTACACAAACAATACCAAATGGTTTTGCATAAAGGATGGGACATTGGCCAAGAATGAATCCATTAAAGTTTGGCACATATCTGCATAAAGAGGCAGAGTATTTGAGTCTCTCCTGAAAACCACAACACTTTGTGTGTTGTTATTGTTTCTTGCAGTTGGTTTGCATCACATTCTAACAACAGACCAAACTGCCACTTGCTTTAGAGAAGACAGACGTCCTAGTGAAGACATTGGATCCCTCCACCTGCCAGAGAATCCAACCCTAGAAAATGCACAATGTCAACGTCCTTGTTATAGACTTCATTCTTGCCTGTGGGCAAATTGGTTCGCTTCCTGTCCTGCTTATTCACGCAGTACTCTGCCGCCCCCCCCCCCCCCAGCCTGTCTGTGCAACTCACAGCACCAGTGCATGGGTTGTAGTACACAGAGAGGACTAATTCAGTTTGAATCGCGGTGAGGCAGACGCATGAAAACACCTCAGCTCCAGTCTGAGGAGGGAGGTTAAAAGAAGTGGCAGCGCTGGTCCAGTCTGCTGTGTGAGGAAGCTGCCTGTGTGTTCACGATAACAGGGAGTGACTGGCGAGGACACGTCAGCCTACTTCAGGTGTCAGCACTTCAAACCGGAGGCATGGCTTCACAGGGAATGTGTAAAACTCCATATTGCAGAGGTGAAGTGGAGGATATTCAGATTTTGTAATATGTGAAAGAGAAATGAATCTTCCTGGATTTCTGCTCTTGAATTCCTGCTGCTGTTTTCTTCCCGTGGCTCACGAGAGAATCCACTTTATATTTAAATTGACAAGCGTCTCATGGTACATTACAGCAATTTACAGCAGTGCAGCAAAGGGCCACTTGAGTTATTAGACATGATCAAACGTATAATACCAAATACCACCGAGCTTATTCGACGTGATTAGAAATTACTGAGCTTCATTGAGAGGCGATCACATATCAGTCTCTCTCTTGAATCCCAGAATAACAGCCTCTTAAGTGAATTGCAACACACTGCTTTGTACAAACTGCTCAAATGCAGTTAAAGGTACAACTGTAATTGACACAATTTTTCTGATCTCATATAAAAGTAATAACAGTAATCATATGTTAAAATAAATAAAGAAGTCTGACTCTGCCTTGGCTGCTGGCAACATAAATATCATTCATCACGGGTGTTTGTCTGCCTTCAAGAATACAGCCAGCGTAGCATCATCCTGGTAATTATCATAAAGTGGGATTACACAGCACAACATCTTTTCTATTTTGAAATGGATTCTCAGTAGGAATACACACACCCAACAGAGACAACATAAAAATTGCATATATAACACAATTTAACAGGGATTCATCATGGTCAGACTCAGAAGGAGGAGGATTTATTTCTGCACAGGACTTACCAAACATTTTACGCGGCAGAAGGGAAGAAGCGAGCGTTGATAAAAGGATGAAAGAAATCGGGCGTGCGCCTGCACATCATGTCTGATTTCGCTAAATATGTTGAACAAATCGAATCCGTAATTTGCAAATGAGTGATGTTTGCCGCTAAGTGAATTAAATGAGCGGAATTTGCCATAAGAGGGTTTCACATTTTTGAGTTTTTTAGGAATATGGACGGCTCATTTTTCCCCATCGCATTTTCCCAGTGATATAAAATACAATCACATCTGCTGCTTGAAGTGATCTGCACTAATTGATGCTAATTGACGTGGAGAATAAAGACGCTGTTCACCTGTTTATTCAAAAGTTTGATTAAGCTCGACACAGCAGAACTGGAGAATTAGTTGTCGGCTTGAATGCACATATTGTTGTAAATTTGTGAATTAATCGACACCACAACTTGCCGCTACAGACATTTCGACATACAGACATACAGACATACAGACATACAGACAGAGATTATTGGTGCCTTGACATGAAAAATACAAAAATCCATAAATTCGTTGTAGCTCAGATAAAAGAGCTTGAGCCACAATCCAGCAGGAATCCAGCAGAGCCACTCTCTGCTTCCAGGCACATGACCAACACTCATCTGCTGTGACACCACAGTGACCGGACAGACCCCAGCAGGGAGTCTGTCAAATCATTCCAAGCAGATCCGCCGCCGTGCCCGCTCAGTTTACAGCGTCCAATTGTTGGTTTGTGTAGCTGACCCGCGATTCAACTCTGTCCAGCTCCGCCAGCGATGTTCACATCTGTCTGGCTCCGACCAAACACTCCTCCTCCTTTCCCCCTTTGAACAGACAGATCTGGTTAGATTTGTTATTAGCTGCATGTTTGTGAGTAATAGATCAGAAGCAAATCCCCATTGTGACCACAGAGGTGTTGTCGAGCCGACTGTCCACTTACAATGCATTTCAGAATCGGCTGCCAAGGTGGCTGGTTGATTCACCTACGAGTCTCTGTCACAAATTGCCAGCACTTTGTTAGAGGCTGGAGGCTGATGGTTATTTCCCGCCCTGCTTATAAAGCATGTCATCTTTGAGCACCATGCAGCATTTCTGATTAACTCCTGCTGGAATCCAATCTGATGCTCCGATGCTCTTTTTTAAAGAGAGCACTCTGGTTGGAACACCAAAAAATATATGTATGTACATATATAAACCAGAGGGTTTTACAATAAGGATCAGATCGTAGATAAGGAACTGGAGGATGGAATAAGTGTGCCTGTAATTCAGCGTGTATATTCTTATGTCTTCTGGGTAATGCTCCAGTCAGGATGTAATGCTGAACTAAAGGGACCATAACAATTCTTTATGTATGTTGAGTTATCTTATATACTGGGTGAGCAGCAGTAGTGTGGGGGTGCACAGGCCACCATGCGATACCTCTATCTTGAGCCATTCCTGCTTGTCTTCATTTATCCTCAGTGGTGTGCAGACTGTGGTATAATTAGGTTCCTGCACAGGTCAAGGTCAATTATCTTTCTGTTTGTCTGGAGCACATTTCATTAATGTAGCTTTGGAGCACAGGTTGCTTCGCTAACCAACGAAAGAAAGATACAGGAGACGTCTTCATGTTAACTCTGAATCTAAGCTAGGCCGCAAATAGCAGGAGTCAGAGAGAAAAACAACAATTAGCCCTGAACGTTTTAATCCATGTTATTGAATATGTTGCATCTATGAAAGTGCATCTCTCACGGAGTTATAACCACATCGAGCTAAACACTGGCTAAAGACTTTGTTATTCTCAAACGTCAGTCATCAGAGGTAATTACGTTGCTCTGTAGATATAACCACAACATCACCATCAAAACATTTTCAGCACATATTCATAATAGTAAGTCTTATAATTAACTGAGGGTTTTTCTATTGGTTGTTGTAAGTGAACACTAAGAAGGTAACGTTATTTCTTGAAAGCATTTTCTTGATAGTAATCTTTCCCTGTTGTTGAAGTGATAAGTGACATCACAGAGATCTCAGCAGATGGTTTGACTGGAAACTGAATCCTTGGGCAAAGTTGTAAAAGGTTCTGATCCTAAATGGCTGCAGCTGAACGTTCTAGTCACTGGTAACAATCACTAAACAGCTCTATTCTTTCTGAGAGGCTATTCTGGTGATAGCATGTGATTGGTCAGTCTGCAGTCACTCTAATCCGCCCTGTTCACCTTTTAATTTACCAAATTGCATTTTGATCAGTGAACAGGATCAACAGGACAACACCGGACACAGAGTGGATGCAGAGCTGGCTGGGTAATTATGTCATATTTGGCTTCTCTGGACTCAGGGAAGTGGTGCACATGTGACACGGGGGCTGTAAAAGTCATGGAATACCTGATTGGTCAACCTCGTGTTATAACATCATGTCGAGGAAATTAAGAAAAGCTTCTGCTGGAGAAGAAACTCCAATTCTAGACCATTTATCCACTGAAGATCAGAAAGAAATAAGTTGTGGTGGAAGCAGTTTGGTTTGATCTTTTTTCTGTCCCTGCTCGTGAACAAGAACAAGCTGATGTGTGGTTGTAAACAGAGCCGGTTACATCCTGTTTGTGGTGACTGTTGGCCGCCCTGACTCTATACTTGTCACTTCCATTTGAAAGATTTGGTAAATTAATCTCCTCTAAAATGACATTAACTGGGACGAGCTGCGCCAGCCCTCGTGAGCTGCTGTCCAAATAGACTTCAGTTTTTACTGAAATGATGTTGCCTGAGCTGGACTGACAGTAAACACAGCATTTAACTCCCTGGATTAGTTAGTGTGGTTAACTGCAGAGGGATCGACTTCTGGACGATGCAGCGCCGAGTCTCTGCTTGCGAGGGGAGTAAGTCATCAAAATAATCTCAATTCTGGGGTCAAATATTGCAGCAATATACATTTAACTAATTCTAGATCAAGTTTAAATGTTCTGAAATGATTGTGTAGGATCACAAAAGGTTATGGGTCTGCTATTAACAGATTTTTTGATGCAGGTATTAGAATCCATTGCCAAACTGGCCACTTGCTTGTGGCGTGTCCTTAATTATCTGAGTGCATTAGTGGGTTGGGGGTAATTATTGATCAACATCCCTGTCAATCCACCACAGATGTGATAAGGTCATTTTGTGCTTTGGCGCCAGAGAAAAGGTCTGTCCCCGAAACTGAGTTTTAAGAGAGTTCACGCACACAGTCATTGAAACCTAGTGGCTGTGTGTGTGTGTGTGTGTGTGTTTGTGTGTGTGTGTGTGTGTGGGGGGGGGGGGGGGGGGGATCTCTCCGCCCTCATTTTTGTTTGAGACTCAGCTGAGAGGCATAGCAACGGCACATTGAGGAGCTAATGAGCTTTACGCCCAAACACAAACACGCTTTCACACTGAAATGTGCCGACTGTGGTTGAGAGCGTGCACGCACAAGAAAGGTATATACTCTCTTAATAAAGCACGCACGCACACACAGACACACACGCACACGCGCTCACATGCACACACACATTCTTGCCTGTCAAATCATATTAACATCAGGTCAGGCTTCCTTTTTTTTTAGCTTGTTGCTATGGCAGCAGTGAAAAAAAATGGCCGTCTGCAGAAATCTGCAACAACAGAGCAGGAGAAGATCTGGTTTATCTACTGGAGGTGGCTCCTTGCCACTGTGCTTAATGTAACGTCAGAGTGTGCCTGGATAATAACATTATTATCTGCTGATGTTTGTTAAGTACTAATGATTTATATGGAAGCGCCTCATTTTCTCCTCATGTTAGAGGTCAGAACCTTTCAGGCCTGAGCTGTAAAAAGTCCAGATTCAAGTTTATTTTGATAATATCTCCCCGTTGTTATCTAAGTGATCTCCGAACATATCATTTTATAATATTGATTTATCTCAGGTGTAACGTTGAAATGTATTAATCACGCTTTCTTCTTTTTATCCAGTGTCTCTTTCCTTAAGCTGATCGTGTTTTTAATATACAACTTTTGCTCTTTAAATAAGATATAACTGAGTTGAGTGCAAACTTCCTTCAAGGCCCAACTGTCCTCTTTATGAAACCACATTTAAATTCACTAGATTCAGATGTTTATTTGGACCAAATTACACACACACACACAGACACACACACACACACACACACACACACACACACACATGTGTCAGGGTTGAAAGTAAAACCCCCTTTGTTAAGTTTTTAGAATTTTTTTGGAATAATCCACATTTATATAACAATAATTCTACATATTCTTCTTTTACTTCAGGCTCAACTCATACTGAAATCATTGTCGTGTTTTAACTTAGTAAACTTAGTAAAATCCCTTTAATCAAATAGAATAAACATGAATGATTTGACCCTTCGCTCTTTCTGGAACCTGCTTCACTCTGGATTTCTCAATAGATGGATCCTGACCACACTTCAGAAGCTTCCCTGTCAAGAGCCAGGAAGTTGAAGTGTATGTTGGACTAATGTGGGGCCAATATTTTGTTTGTGGGTCGACAGCTAGTTTGATTTCCCCCCCTCCTCTTATTATTGTCAGTGGTTTGGCAGAGTGGACACTAAAACAGCCGTCCTATCTGACCTTGTTCTGCTTCAGCCCGCCTCTGATAATGATACTGACCTATATCTGCTGCGACTATTCGTGGACGGGATTTGTTTAGGACCAAACAATCGTGTTTGTTTTCAAAATGACATTTTAATCCAAATGTGAAACCAAATAAGATTAACCTCTAGGCGGTGAGATTCTCGTAAAACGCCTGTCTGAGGAATACCCAAAGTATATTGAAAGCTGTTCTTGAACCATTTGGCAGAGGTGTAAAGTAACAAATTACATTTAGTCACGTTACTGTAATTGAGTCGTTTTTTTTGTACTTTGTAATTTTTTGAGTAGTTTTTGAAATGGGTAATTTTACTTTTACTTAAGTAGATTTTGACTGAAGTATTGTACTTTGCTACATTGGAAATTACATTCGTTACTGAGTAAAAGAAAAACATAGTTCAAGGCGCAAGTCAATTCTCACTGGTAGATGCTGCATAGAGTGGATGACGATCCCTCACCTGCACGTTCAACAAATGAAAACTGAGCGTAAGGTTCATTGTTCGCGGAAAATATGCGCGACATGCAGAGGGAGCCACTGCAGAGGGGCTGAAGAGCCGCATGAGGCATTTTCCCCACCCGGTCCCGCGCCTGGCTCCTCACCGGTTATGCCTCCGAGCCACATCGGTGAGGCGCACCACACAGTTTGAGAATCACTGCGCTACGCAGGGCCGGCCCTAGCACATTTGGCGCTCTATGCATGCTTAACTCCGTAACGTTTTAGCTAGACCTCAGATAATATGAATGTGTTCCCCGTTCAAATTCATGATTTGTCATTTTGTATGGTCTTGTGCTCTTTTGAAAGGTAACATTCTGAACTTTCCCCCGCAAAAAAAGTCACAATCACTTGAAGTGCTCCTGGCATTGAGTAAAAGCAGTTGGCACACAGTGAAGTAGAAGGTTTTTATTTCCGCTTGAATAATTTTTAATAAACAGATGCCTGCAGATGACTCTAGCTTGGACTTATGAGCTGGAAAACACAATGGGACCCTAGCATGAAGCCTTGAATAGCCCAAGTTCAAATTTGATAACAATACCACGGAAAATGTATATTTGACAGATCTTTTCCTAAGGGCATGTCTAGGCTTTTTCCACAAAGGCCATTTGGAGACTCCAAAGGACCTTTTGTAACCATGGTAACCAACCATGCTAAATTGGCTAATTTTACACTCAAACGTTTATATAAAAGAAACAAAACAGCCACACAGTGAAACACCTCCTTTGAGTTCCTTTGGTGACCAGAGAGAACAGAGACATTGGCGCCATCTTTAATCACCAGCTACTGCCTTTGAGTTCCTTTGGTGACCAGAGAGAACAGAGACATTGGCGCCATCTTTAATCCGCAGGTTACTTAACTGACCACTGAAGAGACACTTCTCAGTTTACTCAAACAGTTCAACATGACAACAAGTCAAGACAGCTCTACAAGTCAGACATCAGGAACACAACGACAACTCCATCTGTCAACAGCTGAGCGAATCATGATTCTAGACAACCGCTCCAAAAGCAACTTGGAGCCAAACTCAGTGAATGCAATGGCGGACCTCCTGCAACAATTTAAAGCCTCAAAGTCAAAGAATTTGAAGCTGTCGCTGGAGAACCAAGCTCTCAAGCAGGTACAGATACGACTAAAGTCCAAGCTGAAGAAAAAGGACAGCATGTTGATAATGAAGGAGGATGTCGGCAGGGAAAGAGATAAAGTAATCGCTTCTTTACAAACTGAAAAGGTTGCGCTGGTCAATAAGAATGATGAGCTCACGGCAAAACTGAAGACCGCACAGAATCAGATCCGCGATTGCAAGACTGCCTGTAACCTCAGAGTCGACTACCTTGAGGGTCTGATATGGAAGGGTCAGTCGGAGAATTCCATCTGCTTTAAAAGAACCAAGGAGCTGGAGAGCCTGGTTGAAGCCAAAGAGAAGAAGTGGCTCAACGTGCAGGAGGACTTGCAAAATAATGTTGAGCTCACGGAAAAACTGAGGGCCATGCAGACTCAGATTCATCAGCTTGAGTCTGACACAGTCCTTAAAGTCAACACTCTGGAGGATCAGCTCAGGAGTGAGCAGGTGGAGAAAGAGACCTGCCTTCAAAAGATCAAAGAGCTGAACAGGTCGGTTGAAACCACAGAGAAAAAGTGGCTCAACGTGCAGGAGGACTTGCAAAAGAATGTTGAGCTCAGGGCAAAAATGTGCACCGCACAGACTCTGATCGACGATTGCAAGGCTGCCTGTAACCTCAACACCGACTTCATCAAAGGTCTGGTATTGCGGGTTTCCGTCTGCTCTGAAAGAGTCAAGGAGCTTGAGAGTCTGGTTGAAACCTCAGACCTTAAAGTCAACACTCTGGAGGCTCAGCTCAGGAGTGAGCAGGTGGAGAAAGAGACCTGCCTTCAAAGAACCAAGGAGCTGGAGAGTCTGGTTGAAACCACAGTGAAACCACCCAATGTTCAGAAGATGGAGGAGGATATTAAGTTCCTCATCGTGAAGTCTATTAAGCTTCAGGTAAGTGACATCAGCTCAGTTTTGTTTGAACAATAACTTGTTGGCTTGTGAGTTTGTTTCAGATTTAGAGGTTTGGAGTGAAAATAATGAAACACATGTCATCTCTGTCTTTTCAGGAGCTGGCTCTCATGTCAGACAGCGACAAAGCCAAAAGAAGGGAGGAAGAAAGAAAAGTTCAGAAGAAGCAGGAGAAGATCGAGAAAGATAAAAGAGAGATGGAGCTGAAAGACAAGAAGCATCAGGAGAAGAAGAAGCAGCAGAAGATTGCAAAAGAATTAATAGAGAAGCTGAGAGTGAGAAGATAAAAGCTGAGCTTCCCTGCTAAATTTCTATCGTATCTGCTTGTAGGTTAAAGAAAAAAAAGGAACTGCACACATATACCAAGCTTCATTAATAATTGACTAATCTAAACCTATGATTCAATTTTAGGACTTCAGAAACGTCATAAAGATATTGTCATTGTCTTAATATAGAAAATATATTGTTTTATGTGATTTTAAACACTATTAGTTACCGTACAGCGGTAAACATACCTGAAACCCCATATAAACTAGATCCAGACTTTTATTTGGATCTGCATGGAATTTGCACACATTCATCGATAGTTGATAATATGTCTGAATTTCTAAATCAATATTCATACACAATTAACTGAGGAATCAATGGAATTGTTGAAAAGTGTTCAATCTCACAATGTTAAGGACACGGAATTCTTTTTTTTTAAATGTTTTTTTCTCTGACTCATAACATCTTTCCACTTAAAGTCATTGAAATCTGTCAAATATCTTCTTTGCTGTTGAACAAATAAACAAATGCAGAAGAAAACAAAACCTTGTCGAAGGTCATTAAACATCTTCTCTCACTTTAACATTGTGTAAACAACATCGTGATCCAACATATTACTTTTCATTTCTTTAAAGAGAGGGACAGAGTTTCATGTGATGTCAGAGCTGTCATCATTCATTTCTACCAAGTGAAGCTTTTTGCTCACATGGTTGTTTACGCCTGACACAGGTCAAAACGTTTCACTAACAAACACCTCAGGAGATTGGAAGTTTCAGTGTGTGGCAGCGTCTCCTTTTCCTTTTCATCCCTTTCACCACTTTTACCTCAGTGTGTTTCTAATTGCAGTTTTGTTCTACACCAGTTCCCAAATAAAAGAAACAACTGGCAATTCCCTAAAAGTTATCTTCACACATACGGGTCTTTTTTTCTAACGGCTTGTTAGGAGCAGAAAATAAGGAAATTGATGCCGAGATATTGTAAATCATTTGACTGGTGAAATGGGGAAAGAGCAGCAGGCTGTAATTTCAGAAGGCAGCTGACTGTTGAAATTGATTAGACGTTCTTTGTGATAGTCAGTGGGTTAAGAGACGGTGGTGTCGGTTTATTCTTTACACCCACATGAAGCAGTCTGATTGTCGAGACATCAAACGCACTATTGGCACCAGAATGAGCAACTTTAAATATTATAGAATTGATTACAGGGTTTGTGTCAGTCTTTTATTTTAACCTTTTCAAATGAGAGGGACAAGTTAAAGCATTCGGTCAACAACACTTTGTTTTTAAGGGTAAAGCATTAAACTAGTGCTGTCAAAAGATTAAAATATTTAATCGTGATTAATCGCATTTATGTCATAGCTAACTCAAAATTAATCGCAAATTTGGCAAGTGTCGGCCTACTTTGAGACAAATTAAACACAGAACTGTGTAGGGCTACTTGAGTCCTCCCCATATTTGTGGAAAATGTATGAAATAAGAAGTACCCTGTTTTTAAATAAATAAAAACATATAGCTGCAGCCTAGTAGCTTAAAAATATATATTTTAGTTGGCGAAATATTAAAACAAAAGCGAGAGCAGGTCAGACTGGAGGCGAGCACAGATACTGAAGCTCGGTAGGAACCAACTGCAGCTTCTGCTCTGATCGAGAAGCTGATGCGCTGATCTCTGATCAGCTGAGACCAGAGAAACTCTGTGTTTTCACTGTTTCCATAGTTAAGAAGCAGTCAGTCACTGAGCTCTGACCTCACTGTGTCTCTCTGAGCGAGTGCGTGGGGGCAGGGGGCGGGGCTATGGTGCGCTATCTGGAACCACACAAACACACACACAGACGCACACACACACTCGCCCGCTCCTTGTACTTCATGACGGCCTGATACGATGATGTATTTAAAAATTATTGTGACTTAGTCAACCACCAACATGCAAAAGCGTGTTTCACATGGCGAAAGCGTGAGAGTTGGCAGCTCTGCGTTAATCTCGCGATAAAAAAATTGACGGCGTTAAAATGGGTTTGCGTTAACACCGTTAATAACGCGTTAAACTGACAGCACTACATTAAACTAAATATTCTTTCTTAGCTCCCCCCTCTTCCCACCATCACGCACATACACACACTGAACATAGCACATTCCCATGGACTCAAACAAGTATGGTCTTGTGCTCTTTTGAAAGGTAACATTCTGAACATTCCCCCGCAAAAAAAGTCACAATCACTTGAAGTGCTACTGGCATTGAGTAAAAGCAGTTGGCACACAGTGAAGTAGAAGGTTTTTATTTCCGCTTGAATATTTTTTAATAAACAGATGCCTGCAGATGACTCTAGCTTGGACTTATGAGCTGGAAAACACAATGGGACCCTAGCATGAAGCCTTGAATAGCCCAAGTTCAAATTTGATAACAATACCACAGAAAATGTATATTTGACAGATCTTTTCCTAGGGGCATGTCTAGGCGTTTTCCACAAAGGCCATTTGGAGACTCCAAAGGACCCTTTGTAACCATGGTAACCAACTAGGCTAAATAGGCTAATTTTACACTCAAACGTTTATATAAAAGAAAAAAAACAGCCACACAGTGAAACACCTCCTTTGAGTTCCTTTGGTGACCAGAGAGAACAGAGACATTGGCGCCATCTTTAATCAGCAGCTACTTCCTTTGAGTTCCTTTGGTGACCAGAGAGAACAGAGACATTGGTGCCATCTTTAATCCGCAGGTTACTTAACTGACCACTGAAGAGACACTTCTCAGTTTAATCAAACAGTTCAACATGACAACAAGTCAAGACAGCTCTACAAGTCAGACATCAGGAACACAACGACAACTCCATCTGACAACAGCTGAGCGAATCATGATTCTAGACAACCGCTCCAAAAGCAATTTGGAGCCAAACTCAGTGAATGCAATGGCGGACCTCCTGCAACAATTTAAAGCCTCAAAGTCAAAGAATTTGAAGCTGTCGCTGGAGAACCAAGCTCTCAAGCAGGTACAGAGACGACTAAAGTCCAAGCTGCAGAAAAAGGACAGCATGTTGATAATGAAGGAGGATGTCGGCAGGGAAAGAGATAAAGTAATCGCTACTTTCCAAACTGAAAAGGTTGCGCTGGTCAATAAGAATGATGAGCTCATGGCAAAACTGAAGACCGCAGAGAATCAGATCCGTGATTGCAAGACTGCCTGTAACCTCAGAGTCGACTACCTTGAGGGTCTGATATGGAATGGTCAGTCGGAGAATTCCATCTGCTTTAAAAGAACCAAGGAGCTGGAGAGCCTGGTTGAAGCCAAAGAGAAGAAGTGGCTCAACGTGCAGGAGGACTTGCAAAATAATGTTGAGCTCGAGGAAAAACTGAGGGCCATGCAGACTCAGATTCATCAGCTTGAGTTTGACACAGTCCTTAAAGTCAACACTCTGGAGGATCAGCTCAGGAGTGAGCAGGTGGAGAAAGAGACCTGCCTTCAAAAGATCAAAGAGCTGAACAGTCCGGTTGAAACCACAGAGAAAAAGTGGCTCAACGTGCAGGAGGACTTGCAAAAGAATGTTGAGCTCAGGGCAAAACTGAGGGCCATGCAGACTCAGATTCATCAGCTTGAGTCTGACACAGTCGTTAAAGTCAACACTCTGGAGGATCAGCTCAGGAGTGAGCAGGTGGAGAAAGAGACCTGCCTTCAAAAGATCAAAGAGCTGAACAGTCCGGTTGAAACCACAGAGAAAAAGTGGCTCAACGTGCAGGAGGACTTGCAAAAGAATGTTGAGCTCAGGGCAAAAATGTGCACCGCACAGACTCTGATCGACGATTGCAAGGCTGCCTGTAACCTCAACACCGACTTCATCAAAGGTCTGGTATTGCGGGTTTCCGTCTTCTCTGAAAGAGTCAAGGAGCTTGAGAGTCTGGTTGAAACCTCAGACCTTAAAGTCAACACTCTGGAGGCTCAGCTCAGGAGTGAGCAGGTGGAGAAAGAGACCTGCCTTCAAAGAACTAAGGAGCTGGAGAGTCTGGTTGAAACCACAGTGAAACCACCCAATGTTCAGAAGATGGAGGAGGATATTAAGTTCCTCATCGTGAAGTCTATTAAGCTTCAGGTAAGTGACATCAGCTCAGTTTTGTTTGAACAATAACTTGTTGGCTTGTGAGTTTGTTTCAGATTTAGAGGTTTGGAGTGAAAATAATGAAACACATGTCATCTCTGTCTTTTCAGGAGCTGGCTCTCATGTCAGACAGTGACAAAGCCAAAAGAAGGGAGGAAGAAAGAAAAGTTCAGAAGAAGCAGGAGAAGATCGAGAAAGATAAAAGAGAGATGGAGCTGAAAGACAAAAAGCATCAGGAGAAGAAGAAGCAGCAGAAGATTGCAAAAGAATTAATAGAGAAGCTGAGAGTGAGAAGATAAAAGCTGAGCTTCCCTGCTAAATTTCTATTGTATCTGCTTGTAGGTTAAAGAAAAAAAAGGAACTGCACACATATACCAAGCTTCATTAATAATTGACTAATCTAAACCTATGATTCAATTTTAGGACTTCAGAAACGTCATAAAGATATTGTCATTGTCTTAATATAGAAAATATATTGTTTTATGTGATTTTAAACACTATTAGTT
Source organism: Platichthys flesus (assembly GCF_949316205.1). Taxonomy (NCBI): domain Eukaryota; kingdom Metazoa; phylum Chordata; class Actinopteri; order Pleuronectiformes; family Pleuronectidae; genus Platichthys; species Platichthys flesus. Next base: position 23,983,522 of record NC_084955.1, on the reverse strand, counting down.
ACCGTACAGCGGTAAACATACCTGAAACCCCATATAAACTAGATCCAGACTTTTATTTGGATCTGCATGGAATTTGCACACATTCATCGATAGTTGATAATATGTCTGAATTTCTAAATCAATATTCATACACAATTAACTGAGGAATCAATGGAATTGTTGAAAAGTGTTCAATCTCACAATGTTAAGGACACGGAATTCTTTTTTTTTAAATGTTTTTTTCTCTGACTCATAACATCTTTCCACTTAAAGTCATTGAAATCTGTCAAATATCTTCTTTGCTGTTGAACAAATAAACAAATGCAGAAGAAAACAAAACCTTGTCGAAGGTCATTAAACATCTTCTCTCACTTTAACATTGTGTAAACAACATCGTGATCCAACATATTACTTTTCATTTCTTTAAAGAGAGGGACAGAGTTTCATGTGATGTCAGAGCTGTCATCATTCATTTCTACCAAGTGAAGCTTTTTGCTCACATGGTTGTTTACGCCTGACACAGGTCAAAACGTTTCACTAACAAACACCTCAGGAGATTGGAAGTTTCAGTGTGTGGCAGCGTCTCCTTTTCCTTTTCATCCCTTTCACCACTTTTACCTCAGTGTGTTTCTAATTGCAGTTTTGTTCTACACCAGTTCCCAAATAAAAGAAACAACTGGCAATTCCCTAAAAGTTATCTTCACACATACGGGTCTTTTTTTCTAACGGCTTGTTAGGAGCAGAAAATAAGGAAATTGATGCCGAGATATTGTAAATCATTTGACTGGTGAAATGGGGAAAGAGCAGCAGGCTGTAATTTCAGAAGGCAGGTGACTGTTGAAATTGATTAGACGTTCTTTGTGATAGTCAGTGGGTTAAGAGACGGTGGTGTCGGTTTATTCTTTACACCCACATGAAGCAGTCTGATTGTCGAGACATCAAACGCACTATTGGCACCAGAATGAGCAACTTTAAATATTATAGAATTGATTACAGGGTTTGTGTCAGTCTTTTATTTTAACCTTTTCAAATGAGAGGGACAAGTTAAAGCATTCGGTCAACAACACTTTGTTTTTAAGGGTAAAGCATTAAACTAGTGCTGTCAAAAGATTAAAATATTTAATCGTGATTAATCGCATTTATGTCATAGCTAACTCAAAATTAATCGCAAATTTGGCAAGTGTCGGCCTACTTTGAGACAAATTAAACACAGAAATGTGTAGGGCTACTTGAGTCCTCCCCATATTTGTGGAAAATGTATGAAATAAGAAGTACCCTGTTTTTAAATAAATAAAAACATATAGCTGCAGCCTAGTAGCTTAAAAATATATATTTTAGTTGGCGAAATATTAAAACAAAAGCGAGAGCAGGTCAGACTGGAGGCGAGCACAGATACTGAAGCTCGGTAGGAACCAACTGCAGCTTCTGCTCTGATCGAGAAGCTGATGCGCTGATCTCTGATCAGCTGAGACCAGAGAAACTCTGTGTTTTCACTGTTTCCATAGTTAAGAAGCAGTCAGTCACTGAGCTCTGACCTCACTGTGTCTCTCTGAGCGAGTGCGTGGGGGCAGGGGGCGGGGCTATGGTGCGCTATCTGGAACCACACAAACACACACACAGACGCACACACACACTCGCCCGCTCCTTGTACTTCATGACGGCCTGATACGATGATGTATTTAAAAATTATTGTGACTTAGTCAACCACCAACATGCAAAAGCGTGTTTCACATGGCGAAAGCGTGAGAGTTGGCAGCTCTGCGTTAATCTCGCGATAAAAAAATTGACGGCGTTAAAATGGGTTTGCGTTAACACCGTTAATAACGCGTTAAACTGACAGCACTACATTAAACTAAATATTCTTTCTTAGCTCCCCCCTCTTCCCACCATCACGCACATACACACACTGAACATAGCACATTCCCATGGACTCAAACAAGTATGGTCTTGTGCTCTTTTGAAATGTAACATTCTGAACATTCCCCCCCCAAAAAAGTCACAATCACTTGAAGTGCTACTGGCATTGAGTAAAAGCAGTTGGCACACAGTGAAGTAGAAGGTTTTTATTTCCGCTTGAATATTTTTTAATAAACAGATGCCTGCAGATGACTCTAGCTTGGACTTATGAGCTGGAAAACACAATGGGACCCTAGCATGAAGCCTTGAATAGCCCAAGTTCAAATTTGATAACAATACCACAGAAAATGTATATTTGACAGATCTTTTCCTAGGGGCATGTCTAGGCGTTTTCCACAAAGGCCATTTGGAGACTCCAAAGGACCCTTTGTAACCATGGTAACCAACTAGGCTAAATAGGCTAATTTTACACTCAAACGTTTATATAAAAGAAAAAAAACAGCCACACAGTGAAACACCTCCTTTGAGTTCCTTTGGTGACCAGAGAGAACAGAGACATTGGTGCCATCTTTAATCCGCAGGTTACTTAACTGACCACTGAAGAGACACTTCTCAGTTTAATCAAACAGTTCAACATGACAACAAGTCAAGACAGCTCTACAAGTCAGACATCAGGAACACAACGACAACTCCATCTGACAACAGCTGAGCGAATCATGATTCTAGACAACCGCTCCAAAAGCAATTTGGAGCCAAACTCAGTGAATGCAATGGCGGACCTCCTGCAACAATTTAAAGCCTCAAAGTCAAAGAATTTGAAGCTGTCGCTGGAGAACCAAGCTCTCAAGCAGGTACAGAGACGACTAAAGTCCAAGCTGCAGAAAAAGGACAGCATGTTGATAATGAAGGAGGATGTCGGCAGGGAAAGAGATAAAGTAATCGCTTCTTTACAAACTGAAAAGGTTGCGCTGGTCAATAAGAATGATGAGCTCACGGCAAAACTGAAGACCGCAGAGAATCAGATCCGTGATTGCAAGACTGCCTGTAACCTCAGAGTCGACTACCTTGAGGGTCTGATATGGAATGGTCAGTCGGAGAATTCCATCTGCTTTAAAAGAACCAAGGAGCTGGAGAGCCTGGTTGAAGCCAAAGAGAAGAAGTGGCTCAACGTGCAGGAGGACTTGCAAAATAATGTTGAGCTCGAGGAAAAACTGAGGGCCATGCAGACTCAGATTCATCAGCTTGAGTTTGACACAGTCCTTAAAGTCAACACTCTGGAGGATCAGCTCAGGAGTGAGCAGGTGGAGAAAGAGACCTGCCTTCAAAAGATCAAAGAGCTGAACAGTCCGGTTGAAACCACAGAGAAAAAGTGGCTCAACGTGCAGGAGGACTTGCAAAAGAATGTTGAGCTCAGGGCAAAACTGAGGGCCATGCAGACTCAGATTCATCAGCTTGAGTCTGACACAGTCGTTAAAGTCAACACTCTGGAGGATCAGCTCAGGAGTGAGCAGGTGGAGAAAGAGACCTGCCTTCAAAAGATCAAAGAGCTGAACAGTCCGGTTGAAACCACAGAGAAAAAGTGGCTCAACGTGCAGGAGGACTTGCAAAAGAATGTTGAGCTCAGGGCAAAAATGTGCACCGCACAGACTCTGATCGACGATTGCAAGGCTGCCTGTAACCTCAACACCGACTTCATCAAAGGTCTGGTATTGCGGGTTTCCGTCTTCTCTGAAAGAGTCAAGGAGCTTGAGAGTCTGGTTGAAACCTCAGACCTTAAAGTCAACACTCTGGAGGCTCAGCTCAGGAGTGAGCAGGTGGAGAAAGAGACCTGCCTTCAAAGAACTAAGGAGCTGGAGAGTCTGGTTGAAACCACAGTGAAACCACCCAATGTTCAGAAGATGGAGGAGGATATTAAGTTCCTCATCGTGAAGTCTATTAAGCTTCAGGTAAGTGACATCAGCTCAGTTTTGTTTGAACAATAACTTGTTGGCTTGTGAGTTTGTTTCAGATTTAGAGGTTTGGAGTGAAAATAATGAAACACATGTCATCTCTGTCTTTTCAGGAGCTGGCTCTCATGTCAGACAGTGACAAAGCCAAAAGAAGGGAGGAAGAAAGAAAAGTTCAGAAGAAGCAGGAGAAGATCGAGAAAGATAAAAGAGAGATGGAGCTGAAAGACAAAAAGCATCAGGAGAAGAAGAAGCAGCAGAAGATTGCAAAAGAATTAATAGAGAAGCTGAGAGTGAGAAGATAAAAGCTGAGCTTCCCTGCTAAATTTCTATTGTATCTGCTTGTAGGTTAAAGAAAAAAAAGGAACTGCACACATATACCAAGCTTCATTAATAATTGACTAATCTAAACCTATGATTCAATTTTAGGACTTCAGAAACGTCATAAAGATATTGTCATTGTCTTAATATAGAAAATATATTGTTTTATGTGATTTTAAACACTATTAGTTACCGTACAGCGGTAAACATACCTGAAACCCCATGTAAACTAGATCCAGACTTTTATTTGGATCTGCATGGAATTTGCACACATTCATCGATAGTTGATAATATGTCTGAATTTCTAAATCAATATTCATACACAATTAACTGAGGAATCAATGGAATTGTTGAAAAGTGTTCAATCTCACAATGTTAAAGACACGGAATTCTTTTTTTTTTAAATGTTTTTTTCTCTGACTCATAACATCTTTCCACTTAAAGTCATTGAAATCTGTCAAATATCTTCTTTGCTGTGAACAAATAAACCAATGCAGAAGAAAACAAAACCTTGTCGAAGGTCATTAAACATCTTCTCTCACTTTAACATTGTGTAAACAACATCGTGATCCAACATATTACTTTTCATTTCTTTAAAGAGAGGGACAGAGTTTCATGTGATGTCAGAGCTGTCATCATTCATTTCTACCAAGTGAAGCTTTTTGCTCACATGGTTGTTTACGCCTGACACAGGTCAAAACGTTTCACTAACAAACACCTCAGGAGATTGGAAGTTTCAGTGTGTGGCAGCGTCTCCTTTTCCTTTTCATCCCTTTCACCACTTTTACCTCAGTGTGTTTCTAATTGCAGTTTTGTTCTATACCAGTTCCCAAATAAAAGAAACAACTGGCAATTCCCTAAAAGTTATCTTCACACACACGGGTCTTTTTTTCTAACGGCTTGGTAGGAGCAGAAAATAAGGAAATTGATGCCGAGGTATTGTAAATCATTTGACTGGTGAAATGGGGAAAGAGCAGCAGGCTGTAATTTCAGAAGGCAGGTGACTGTTGAAATTGATTAGACGTTCTTTGTGATAGTCAGTGGGTTAAGAGACGGTGATGTCGGTTTATTCTTTACACCCACATGAAGCAGTCTGATTGTCGAGACATCAAACGCACTATTGGCACCAAAATGAGCAACTTTAAATATAGAATTGATTACAGGGTTTGTGTCAGTCTTTTATTTTAACCTTTTCAAATGAGAGGGACAAGTTAAAGCATTCGGTCAACAACACTTTGTTTTCAAGGGTAAAGCATTAAACTAGTGCTGTCAAAAGATTAAAATATTTAATCGTGATTAATCGCATTTATGTCATAGTTAACTCAAAATTAATCGCAAATTTGGCAAGTGTCGGCCTACTTTGAGACAAATTAAACACAGAACTGTGTAGGGCTATTTGAGTCCTCCCCATATTTGTGGAAAATGTATGAAATAAGAAGTACCCTGTTTTTAAATAAATAAAAACATATAGCTGCAGCCTAGTAGCTTAAAAATATATATTTTAGTTGGCGAAATATTAAAACAAAAGAAAGAGCAGGTCAGACTGGAGGCGAGCACAGATACTGAAGCTCGGTAGGAACCAACTGCAGCTTCTGCTCTGATCGAGAAGCTGAGGCGCTGATCTCTGATCAGCTGAGACCAGAGAAACTCTGTGTTTTCACTGTTTCCATAGTTAAGAAGCAGTCAGTCACTGAGCTCTGACCTCACTGTGTCTCTCTGAGCGAGTGCGTGGGGGCAGGGGGCGGGGCTATGGTGCGCTATCTGGAACCACACAAACACACACACAGACGCACACACACACTCGCCCGCTCCTTGTACTTCATGACGGCCTGATACGATGATGTATTTAAAAATTATTGTGACTTAGTCAACCACCAACATGCAAAAGCGTGTTTCACACGGCAAAAGCGTGAGAGTTGGCAGCTCTGCGTTAATCTCGCGATAAAAAAATTAACGGCGTTAAAATGGGTTTGCGTTAACGCCGTTAATAACGCGTTAAACTGACAGCACTACATTAAACTAAATATTCTTTCTTAGCTCCCCCCTCTTCCCACCATCACGCACATACACACACTGAACATAGCACATTCCCATGGACTCAAACAAGTATGGTCTTGTGCTCTTTTGAAAGGTAACATTCTGAACTTTCCCCCGCAAAAAAAGTCACAATCACTTGAAGTGCTACTGGCATTGAGTAAAAGCAGTTGGCACACAGTGAAGTAGAAGGTTTTTATTTCCGCTTGAATATTTTTTAATAAACACATGCCTGCAGATGACTCTAGCTTGGACTTATGAGCTGGAAAACACAATGGAACCCTAGCATGAAGCCTTGAATAGCCCAAGTTCAAATTTGATAACATTACCACAGAAAATGTATATTTGACAGATCTTTTCCTAAGGGCATGTCTAGGCTTTTTCCACAAAGGCCATTTGGAGACTCCAAAGGACCCTTTGTAACCATGGTAACCAACCAGGCTAAATAGGCTAATTTTACACTCAAACGTTTATATAAAAGAAACTAAACAGCCACACAGTGAAACACCTCCTTTGAGTTCCTTTGGTGACCAGAGAGATCAGAGACATTGGCGCCATCTTTAATCAGCAGCTACTTCCTTTGAGTTCCTTTGGTGACCAGAGAGAACAGAGACATTGGCGCCATCTTTAATCACCAGCTACTGCCTTTGAGTTCCTTTGGTGACCAGAGAGAACAGAGACATTGGCGCCATCTTTAATCCGCAGGTTACTTAACTGACCACTGAAGAGACACTTCTCAGTTTACTCAAACAGTTCAACATGACAACAAGTCAAGACAGCTCTACAAGTCAGACATCAGGAACACAACAACAACTCCATCTGTCAACAGCTGAGCGAATCATGATTCTAGACAACCGCTCCAAAAGCAACTTGCAGCCAAACTCAGTGAATGCAATGGCGGACCTCCTGCAACAATTCAAAGGCTCAAAGTCAAAGAATTTGAAGCTGTCGCTGGAGAACCAAGCTCTCAAACAGGTACAGAGACGACTTAAGTCCAAGCTGAAGAAAAAGGACAGCATGTTGATAATGAAGGAGGATGTCGGCAGGGAAAGAGATAAAGTAATCGCTACTTTACAAAGTGAAAAGGTTGCGCTGGTCAATAAGAATGATGAGCTCACGGCAAAACTGAAGACTGCAGAGAATCAGATCCGTGATTGCAAGACTGCCTGTAACCTCAGAGTCGACTACCTTGAGGGTCTGATATGGAAGGGTCAGTCGGAGAATTCCATCTGCTTTAAAAGAACCAAGGAGCTGGAGAGCCTGGTTGAAGCCAAAGAGAAGAAGTGGCTCAACGTGCAGGAGGACTTGCAAAATAATGTTGAGCTCACGGAAAAACTGAGGGCCATGCAGACTCAGATTCATCAGCTTGAGTCTGACACAGTCCTTAAAGTCAACACTCTGGAGGATCAGCTCAGGAGTGAGCAGGTGGAGAAAGAGACCTGCCTTCAAAAGATCAAAGAGCTGAACAGTCCGGTTGAAACCACAGAGAAAAAGTGGCTCAACGTGCAGGAGGACTTGCAAAAGAATGTTGAGCTCAGGGCAAAAATGTGCACCGCACAGACTCTGATCGACGATTGCAAGGCTGCCTGTAACCTCAACACCGACTTCATCAAAGGTCTGGTATTGCGGGTTTCCGTCTTCTCTGAAAGAGTCAAGGAGCTTGAGAGTCTGGTTGAAACCTCAGACCTTAAAGTCAACACTCTGGAGGCTCAGCTCAGGAGTGAGCAGGTGGAGAAAGAGACCTGCCTTCAAAGAACCAAGGAGCTGGAGAGTCTGGTTGAAACCACAGTGAAACCACCCAATGTTCAGAAGATGGAGGAGGATATTAAGTTCCTCATCGTGAAGTCTATTAAGCTTCAGGTAAGTGACATCAGCTCAGTTTTGTTTGAACAATAACTTGTTGGCTTGTGAGTTTGTTTCAGATTTAGAGGTTTGGAGTGAAAATGATGAAACACATGTCATCTCTGTCTTTTCAGGAGCTGGCTCTCATGTCAGACAGCGACAAAGCCAAAAGAAGGGAGGAAGAAAGAAAAGTTCAGAAGAAGCAGGAGAAGATCGAGAAAGATAAAAGAGAGATGGAGCTGAAAGACAAGAAGCATCAGGAGAAGAAGAAGCAGCAGAAGATTGCAAAAGAATTAATAGAGAAGCTGAGAGTGAAAAGATAAAAGCTGAGCTTCCCTGCTAAATTTCTATTGTATCTGCTTGTAGGTTAAAGAAAAAAAAGGAACTGCACACATATACCAAGCTTCATTAATAATTGACTAATCTAAACCTATGATTCAATTTTAGGACTTCAGAAACGTCATAAAGATATTGTCATTGTCTTAATATAGAAAATATATTGTTTTATGTGATTTTAAACACTATTAGTTACCGTACAGCGGTAAACATACCTGAAACCCCATGTAAACTAGATCCAGACTTTTATTTGGATCTGCATGGAATTTGCACACATTCATTGATAGTTGATAATATGTCTGAATTTCTAAATCAATATTCATACACAATTAACTGAGGAATCAATGGAATTGTTGAAAAGTGTTCAATCTCACAATGTTAAAGACACGGAATTCGTTTTTTTTAAATGTTTTTTTCTCTGACTCATAACATCTTTCTACTAAAAGTCATTGAAATCTGTCAAATATCTTCTTTGCTGTGAACAAATAAACAAATGCAGAAGAAAACAAAACCTTGTCGAAGGTCATTAAACATCTTCTCTCACTTTGACATTGTGTAAACAACATCGTGATCCAACATATTACTTTTCATTTCTTTAAAGAGAGGGACAGAGTTTCATGTGATGTCAGAGCTGTCATCATTCATTTCTACCAAGTGAAGCTTTTTGCTCACATGGTTGTTGACGCCTGACTCAGGTCAAAATGTGTCACTAACAAACACCTCAGGAGATTGGAAGTTTCAGTGTGTGGCAGCGTCTCCTTTTCCTTTTCATCCCTTTCACCACTTTTACCTCAGTGTGTTTCTAATTGCAGTTTTTTTCCACACCAGTTCCCAAAGAAAAGAAACAACTGGCGATTCCCTAAAAGTTATCGTCACACACATGGGTCTTTTTTTCTAACGGCTTGTTAGGAGCAGAAAATAAGGAAATTGATGCAGAGGTATTGTAAATCATTTGACTGGTGAAATGGGGAAAGAGCAGCAGGCTGTAATTTCAGAAGGCAGGTGACTGTTGAAATTGATTAGACGTTCTTTGTGATAGTCAGTGGGTTAAGAGACGGTGATGTCGGTTTATTCTTTACACCCACATGAAGCAGTCTGATTGTCGAGACATCAAACACACTATTGGCACCAGAATGAGCAACTTTAAATATTATAGAATTGATTACAGGGTTTGTGTCAGTCTTTTATTTTAACCTTTTCAAATGAGAGGGACAAGTTAAAGCATTCGGTCAACAACACTTTGTTTTCAAGGGTAAATCATTAAACTAAATATTCTTTCTTAGCTCCCCCCTCTTCCCACCATCACACACATACACACACTGAACATTCCGATGGACTCAAACATGTTATTCAATGAATAATACATGTTTTAAAAATACATTTAATCTTGCTTGTTCCTCATTTCTTCTCCTCATTTTCTCCTCCTCTTCTTATCATATTCTTTCACATCCTACATTTAATGTCACATAAAATAATGGTGATTAAAGTTTTATTACATTTATGTATTTTCAGACATATACGTTTCATCTTTTCGTTAGAATTGGGAAAATTGTGTGTGGATATACAGTATATACATATGTATATATATATATATATATATATATATCCAAGGCCTAATCCTATAGAAATGATATACTTGATCTACATGATAGTTTATATTTTAAGAAAAATGTGCTTTGTATACCAAAAAGTGTATCATCGAAATGTCTCCTAATTAGTTATTGCATTAATATCCAGAAAGGTTCTTACACACATTTGACCACATTAATCAAAGGGTTCATTAATCGATTGATCTGCTGAGTGGAGGGTGAAAGTCAAGTGGGAGTGGAACACTACAATTAATCAACTCTAAGCTAAATGGAGTAGAGAAGCCCGTTTCCCCCCCGAGGGAAGCTTGTGATGCTAATGGTTGATGTTCCTGTGTGACATAAGACTAATTGGCTTTGGCTGGTGACCACTTGATGAGGTCAACTGGGAGTGGCCAGTTGGATAAAGTAAACCCTTTATCTCATGGATTTCTCTTCCTCTACAGGGGTCAACATCCGTGTCCTTCTTTGATACTGGACCATACTGCATGTTAAGACTTTAGAGTACACACTGTGGGCTAATGTTAGAAGCAGTTGGCATATACCAGATATTAATGTATTAACGAAAACTTGGATCTCTACAGCCATTTTCCAAAAGTCATGGAAGTAAGTGTATGTGCAATTAAACTGTGTTTCCAAGGATTTAGTGAGTGGACTTAAAATGGTTATAAATAGTGTGTGGAAGTGGGGACACAGCCCGGGTGTCCTGTGTGGTGTCAGGACCTACCAGACGTCTCATACATGTGGATGTGGTCGACTTTGTGAATATTTAAAAGACTTGTGGGTGAAATACGAGATGATATTAACCCGTGACACGTTTTATGATGAATTTCATTGATTGGGGATTTTATTGATTAAACAAATAAAGGTCAGTTCATCAGTCAAAGAGAGTAACTGTGTTTTATAGAGAGCTGAAGTAAAACTGTCATTTTTTTAATTACACTTTAAACCCGAGAACCATGAGCCAGGAATCCTGTACCTCTATTTAGACAGACGTTCATCGGTTGATGTTATGTATATTCACATTATTTAAATGTGCAGAAGGAGGGTTGGACGTTGGGGTGATGGGTTTGTTCTGGGGACAAGTAAAGAGAAGGGGGGTTGAACCGGGAGGTGGGCAGGGGATAGGAGTGGGTCGGGTCAGAGGGAAAAGGTGTTTTAGGCTTCTGGAGAAACCGTGACATCTGAACCGGCTCCACCTCGTGTTGGAGCTTGTCTCCAAGCTAGTTGGCTCTGCCTGCTTTTCAAATGGTCCGTCTGCTCCTTCAGAAGCGTGTTCTCGTTCCTCACATGAAGTGTTAGTGTAGACACCCTTGAACTTCTGATTGTTCATCATCAGGTCACAGATCCAGTTGCTCCGTGGCTCAATGTGTCTGTAGAGTCTTTTTTTAAATCTCTTGTGAGACCTTCAACTAGAGCAATAAGAACTCAGTTTGTGCCGAATTCTCCCAACACAAAGTTTGTGCACTGCAGCTGCTCTGAAAATATGATATGAATGTTGCATCGTTTGAGGTGAAAGGTCGCACACACACACACACTGGTCTGAGCTCCTCCCTCAGATCAATCAGAATCTTGACTGTATATATACATGTGTGTGTTTATGAATTTGAGAGACAGACATAGGAGGAAGTGTTGACATTATCTGCCACAGCATGCGAACATAATTCAGCTTCCATCATCCTGCTTTCTGTACATGCACATTACAGCCGTTCCTGCTTGTTTGTGTTTGCATTTCAACTCAGAGAGTAAATATTTATCTTGCCACATGGTTTTCAGTCAAACGCTGAGAAATGTCTGCAGCTCGTTTCCCTGTCAGCCGGCCAGGACCTGAGATCCACTTTCCGGAAGGTTCCTGTAAAGACTTAGAAGTCTTCCAACCTCAGGGCTGATCTCATCAAGCCATTACCCATCTTGTGCTTCCCTGAGGATTCTTTAGGATGGATTACCGGTCACATACTCAGAGACTGGGTTACTTTGATGAGGCTTGCAAGCAAAGATTGGCATCCGAATGTTTGCTAATCAGATCTCGGCCTAAGTCAACAAAATGTGCATAAAGTTGATAAGCTGAGAGTGTGTGTTTACAGCAGGTTCATTCTTTTCTGCCGGTTTGAGTGGAATAGATATAGACGAGGTAGATCTGGTCGGAATACCCTTTGGCAATGTAGCTGTTGGAGATGAAAGACATTGAAATGTGTATATGTTTGTATATATATATGTGTATATAACACTAACACAGCTTTTCCTACTTTAAGTATGTTTCTGGTATTTAGTGCTTTCAGATAAGTAACTTATCCTCCATCTTTGGTTCTTCCAGAGCAAGGAAAATTATGCATCATCTGTACTAACTACTCTAGCTCTGCTGAATCATCTCCGGCTCACAGGATAATTCTGCAGTATGTGCTAATTTTAACGTGGGATAGTTTTCTGTAAAACTGTGAACTTGGTCCTTACTTCTACTCCAGGCAGTCAGTGCAGCAGATTTGTCTGAGCAAAGAGGTTTGAGAGCCATTCCACAGAATTCAGCCTTTCATCAGTTCCATCACATTGTGGTCAACCAATCAAACGCAGCCGTCCTCCCTCCTCCAGACCGCTGCAGGATCACATCCATTCTGTCGGCCACTGGTGTGTAACTTGATTCTCTAATCTGTTACTGGAAGGAACACACAGCCATGCACAGTTTCTGGAAATCAACTTGTGTCTCTGTGCTGAAATGTAGAATGTCTGATGAGTGATGATGTCCAGATTCATTTCTGTTAGCAGTGCTGTTCTTCAGGTTTCCACATGCTACATGCTTTCTACATCAATCCTTTCTCCTGCTGCTCATCCAGGTCAGGATCATTCTGACAACAGAGCTTCAGGCAACGTGCAGACTTACAAGGGATGTTGCTGTGAAGCATCACTTCCCACAGAATCCTAAAAAAGAAAGTAAGTCAGTATCACAGGGCAAATGAAAATACTTGTTGCAGAACTCTGCTCAGTTATTTGTTGTCATGTAAATGGTGTGAGTCTGAGCTGTGGAGTAGTTGCACTAACTTTGTGTTGACAAACCAAAGACGAGGAGTGTGTCTTCATCTCAGAATCACACAACTACAATGTTTTTCTGTTAAATAAGCTTTGTGTGAGTTGTATTCTGTCTTATGATGGAAGTAGAAGGAGTCAAAAGTCTTACATCTTTTCTTAAAGCAACACTGTGCAACGTGGTGATTAATTCTGTTGTGATCTGTGTCTGACCGAATGCGGATGTCATGTAAATATAAACACATAACATCGTGTTCCTCGTTAACGATGCTGGACATGTTTTGTTTTGGGTTCAAGTAAAACCGCTGCAATCCCCTTGTGCTGTCACCACCGGAGCTTCTGTAATGTATTTATAAACTCCACCTGAATCCCAGCTTCCCAATGCAGCCTCTGAGTTACAGCTGCCCTGCAGGGAGACTATCATTACTCCACAGTGACTGTGTGTGTGTTTGTGGGGAGCGACAACTTCAGAGCCATGAGGAAATACTTTGACTATTTTAGTATAATACTAATACTATATTACCCACTCTTTTATTTTAGTTTTCACAATCTCCTTCTTTCGTCTCGACAATCTGCTTGAACAACCTTTGGTGAGTTTTTCCTTTCCAATGTGAAAGACATGAAACACTTTGGAAACAACAGACAACATGAACCCATCTTACAACAAGAAGGGTGAAGTCCAGAGAGGCCGAACAATCCTACGCATGATTTTCTTCTTCTGTGATTTATTTGACTTTAAACACTTTCCTAAACCGTGGAAAATTCAAAATCTGTCCATTTATCCCTGAAAAAATAACAAAAATAAAGAAAATGCTCATCACGTTCACTGAAAATCGGTTTAGTAGGAGTTTGAATAATCCTGCTAATAAATACATCCACCAACAAAGACTGAAAACATAAACCTCTTAGTGGAGGAAATACAAATATTCCTAATTCACACCAAAAACCACTGCCCCCCCCCCCAAAAAAAAAAAAAAAAACGATTTTGCCCTAAATGCCTTCAAGCAACAGCGTCACAGAGGCACCTCATTTCTCGGGGTCATATCTGTAGCTGTAGTGTAGAAGTACCTCAGTGAGATGATCACCAATATAAACACAATCTTGTGAACATCAAACATATGCACCAGTCTTCTGATCAAACAGGCAGACTCACAAACCTACTAAATCCTGACTAAACAAAGCAAAGATGACTTTTATTGCATCTGCCGAGAAATTTGTTTAATCTTGCCAAGAGGGACAAGCTCCTTCAGCTGTTAATCATATCGCATCGAGTTTTATGATCTCATAGATCTTTGTGTTACTCTCTCTTATTGTTGTGTTTGTATTGCTTCACTTCAATGTCTAATCACCGTTGTGCAAATCAACTCTTACAGGCCGAGTTTGGAAAAGTCACTGGGAAGCTCTTTGTGCTCAGAAACACGCTGATCTCATTGTGTCACAAGAGGTGGATTCAAACTGGAGCCTGGTCACCAACGCCATAAGGCCCCAGTGTAAGGGTATGTTTTGACTTGAAGGCTCAAAGTGCGCATGTAGCCCCCCACCATCACATGAGTCATCCCCCCCGAGACCTAGTTCCAAGGGAATCCTGCGCCCTGCGCTCTGTTTGACTTGAGTATTGATGTCATTGTCATAGAACTTTGCTTTTGTGAGTCACGCTGTCCCCGACAGGAAATCAACTGTGCACTGGAACACGTCATAATAATACCAATGTAACAGTATTATTCTGTAATATAATTTATCTTTCTAAGTGGCTGTAATTGCCTTCTGCTACATGGTCATTATAAAAACCAGCAGTGAGATATTATCACCGCTCTCAGGGTGTTGTTTTGTTGAAAAGCTCCAAAACACAGATTAACATAGTGAAGCATTAAGCAGCTAAGGAAACATACTTTTCAAGAGTTGGTGTAGAGACAAGAAAACAGAAATAAATACAGTGACAATCCAGCTTAATTTCAATAATATTAAATATATAATTAATAATAATGTTTCTGTGTAACTGTGCGAAATATAAATTGTCAGGAGCTCTTGACATCGCCTGAAAAACAGATAGGTCTGTGTTGTGTTCCCGACTCACAAGAGGCTTATATCTAATATATACGTCAGTTGTTGTCTGAATAATTCTGAACCTTCTTTTTATACTGCAGCCTTTCAAGGTCACTTCCACAAATTAGATTATGTTTCCCTTCACAGTCAGCTATTCAGAATATTTTATTTTGCACACTACCTGTATTTGCTGTGTGAAAAACAAGTTGTATGTTTTGTTTTTCTCACAAAGTTGATGGTGTTTGGCTCTCTGTGAGATACAGTGATGACCTCACTCTTCATCCTCCTCTTCAATCAATAGAGCAGAATTCTGCTTCTCCGACTGGTGTGGGCCCGTCAGCTGGTGTCTGTCATTCGTTCCCACTGACACTGGGAGACAGAACAATCAACCTCTGATATGTGACACTAATTGGGATAATTAATTAACTCAAATAATTAGTGATCAGGTCTGATATTGTTTGTACACGAGGAGGACAAGTTTTTAATCTGGGACATTGTCTGTCCTTCACACCTGAAGAACTAGACATTGATGGTGTGATGTGGCTAATTGGAGGATTTGGGCTAAATCACCATGTTATTGCATTTTTTAGTCCAAAATATCTGTTGATGTTTGTGGTTTATTATCAGATCCATTCATGTGTCCAATTTGATAACATGGAGGATGGCACCAGGGGGCGATCAAGATGCTGTGGCTTCACAGCTGTCAAGTTGTCCACCTTTACACAGAGCCATTGGTTTTCGATCCCTGTCTAGTCTGTGAAAAGAAACATGGCTGTGAGACATTTACAGATCTGTAAATCAAGAATAATTTGCATAACCTGAATACATCATCAGTCAATAACTCAGTGTGTCCCCATTTCATTTTAATATCTGCTGAACTGCAGAGAGAGAGAGAGAGAGTGTATTAAACCGACCTTCAAGAAATCCAGTCTGACGATCAACTTCAATCATAAATACTAATAAGCTTACTTGTTTGTGTGGTGATATAAATATCTTTAATATCAACTCAGGATATTTTTGATTTGCAGGACATCAGAGCAAACAAAGACTTGAGTGCTTCACTCTTCTTCTGCTCTCATTTTAACAGCACTGTAATTTTTCATTAAGCCTCAACCTCGATCATTCTCAAACCGTGAGCGTGTCAGCTTTATCAAACTGTGGATTTTTAATTTTAGAAACAAAGTAACCGCAGAGGGAGCTTTTGATTTAATACAAATGGGGGCTTTTATTTGTTAATTACAAACTATTTTCACTGTCAAATAAAATGTTCCTGTTATTTTCACAGGTGTCAAGTTTTTGAAAAAGTAATCACAAAATTAGGGCTCTTGATTTATGACTAATATAGACTTAATTTTTCATTTATTTGAATTGCTATACTCACCGCTGCCTTGCTCCCCTTTCAGTAAAATTAAAACAGTTGAAAATAGAATGGCATCCAGTGGAGCGCCTCTGCCAATGGTCCACATCTCCTTAATGAAACGCCCCCCCCCCCCCCTTTGCTTTTGGGCCCATGTCCCATCCTTTCACCAAGTTTCATGGAAATCCATTCAGAAGGTTTGTGTTTAATCCCAACAAACAAACAAACAAACAAACAAACATGGGGCAAAAATCATAACCTCCTCAGTAAAGCTGTATAAGCCAGATTCCAGGATGTCAGGGGTCGTCACCCTGCTTTAGAAAACATGACCGTCGGGTCCTGCTCTGATTGCACAGCCTCCATTGGTGCCTCAGTCAAAATTCACCACCTGCAGCGCACTAATGTTTAATGTTGATTGTGTTTAATTAATCAATCTCAATCTTTGAGATATCTTGTTGTGTGATTGTGTGTTATTATCTCAATCATCCTCTACCTTCTTTAGAGGTCGTGAGGACATGCAGATTCCTCAACTTTACAACTATGAACCAATTTACCTCTGTAAAATGTATAAATTAACCCTGAAGAGAAAGTATTAGTTTTTACACTCTTTAAAAAATGTCAAAGTTTGACATAATATCACTATTTTACGTTTTACACCCCATTTGTTTTAATTAATAGTGAACGAAGGATCATATTGAGTAATCAGAATCCCGTTTGAGGATTTTAACAGCAGCAGATACACACAATCGTACACACAGAGACTCGCACAGGCAGAGACAGTGTAATGTGGCCTCAGTGCTTCCTGCCTGCTGCTAGATTACCCTGCTCTTCCTTTAATTATTATTCCAGAAACCCCAAATCCCTGTTAAGCAGCCACTCAGAGGAACACGGCAGCACAGGGCAACACTTTAGAATAATTAACAATAACCCTAACAATCTATGGGCTAATGATGAATTGGAATGAACCCCTGTGGAAACCTAGTTTGTTGCAGAAAGAAATATTAATTAACATTTACAGTGCCTGACCCGGATGTTCTATTGTCTAAATGATTGCCTTTCCTGGATTTAGAGTAATTGTTTTATCAGAACCTCTGTTCAAAGTACGTCTCATAGGACCACGAGGGCCCTGCCTGAAATCGAATCAATCTGGAGACACAATGTCTATGATGACAATTCAACAAAGGAGAACCGACCAAAAGCCACAAACCAAAGTATCACACAACACATGCACAGTATGAAATATTGTAAGCTCTATAAAAGCTGCGTTCTATATTCAGTCAAAACCCATGAGAACAGCTGATGTGTGAATTTGAAAGTATGTGATGTGAAAATATACATCACATTAACTACCTAACTTAACCCCTGTAGGGTTATCGGGTGACTGTGAATCCTTGTTATGCCCATCATGGTCAGTTTGAATTACTGCATGTCAATTACAATTACTCCAAAGTTGAGGAGTTTTTACAGAAGATAATAATAGTAATAATAATAGAAGCCATTTAATCCACTCCAGCAGCCTAATGTTCCTCATGTGTGTCTGTCTATTTATGCTAAATCATTTTAATAATGAAGTATTTGGAAAAAGGTCAAGGGGGAAACAAAAGTAATTATTATAGAATTTGTAGAAAAATTATCGATGATTTAAATTGCGAGTCTAAAATTCCTCCAGACATCTTCAGAATCATCAGAATGAACCAATATAGAAAGTTTAATTTCTGGATACCAGATGTGTCAAACTGCACTGAGAGAATATTCTCAGAGAACGTCTAATGGAGGATTCAGATAAACAGCTGTGTGTCAAAAAAAAACCTTCTAGTGTCGCAGGCTAAATTATTCTTGCAGAATTAAAGGAACATTTGTCAGTTTTAACTCTTTTCTAACTCAACCATATTTAATTGTTGCTCAACTAAATATACAAATGAACAAAAGACATTTTTTCAATGTAAATCCTTATTTCTAAACCGGGCGTTGCTTCGAGTTGGCAGCCACACAATGGTGTGACATCTCATTCACATTTCATCTGTTGCAGCCAGCTCACTAGTTGTTGATGGTGTTTTGATACAGATCTGGGATCAGTGTTGTCACCCTGCTCGTCTGTTGTCTTTATTTCTATATCTGACTCTTTTCTTAGGGAGATAGCGGCTGCCTCCTTTCACTGTTTCACAAATTCAATTTGTTTTTGAGTCCGGGACGTTCAGGTGGTGATTAGATAACTGACGAAGCTGATTTGTGGTGAAGGCGCATTTGTCATCTACTTATAAAGATCAGACAGTGTTTCTGTGACGGCTGCTGTGGACTTTTCATCCTCCCAGTACCTCCCACATCTGCCCCCTGATTCCCCATCTGTCTCCCTGAAGCCAGTGTGACAGTTGACATTTAATGGAAAAGACAGTGACATTTAGGCACTACATCATTAGCTGACGCTTTAACGCTATTGTTAAGCTGTCAAGTCATATAGACGGAAGATGAAGCTTTTTAAATTTAGTGCAGTACAATGAAAGTCACAGTGCGATATACAGCAGAGAGAATCAAAGCAGTTGAGTCACTTGACTTATTCCCAATTGGAAAAAGCTGTTGTGTGGATATGGCTTTTATTAAACAAGTCAAGGGACGACTGTTTTCTTTGTTTAAATCACAAGTTGTAGACATCTCTTTGCCTTTTATCCCTGTGATATAATTTCTCTACAACTTCCACAAAGAATATAGTGAAGATTCATGATTATGATCGTGTTGCTGCCGAGAAGCTTCACTGTTCCAGACGAGGTCAGCAAAGAGAGAGTAACACAGGCGTTAGTTTCTCTTCCTCCGAAGTCAGATGTGCCTGAAATACCTCCACAGGAAGAAAGAATGGACTAAGCAACCTGAAGAACACAGAACAACTGGGCTTGGATCACACAGCTTTGTCTTTACCATGACAGTCCTCAACCAGGTCTGCATCACTTCACTGAATTCTGCACTAGTCCATTATTGATTTGATATTCTCTTCCCTACTCTGATATCAGATTTTTGACATTTGCTTCCCTTACCAGACGTGATGATATTGTCCTGCAGGAAGGAGACTGTGGGAAAATCTGTGCAATCATCATTTAATTTGTATTTCTAAAGCAAATTCTTGCAAAAAGAAATTGTTTTATTGAGCATAACATGAGACGTGCGATCCTTTAAACTCATCCCGTCAAATCAGTCTCTGGCAGGTGACCATGGCCTCAGTGCTTTTGAGGAAATAGTCGGAGGAAGTCAACTGAATTAGGTCACAAAAACAATCCCTCTCTGCTCCTTGGCTATGCTTGAAGATCCTGTCAGTGAAAATCAGGAAATCTATGTCCAAGCACAAACGTGGCAGATCCTGAAACCCAAAGAAAGCTCCCATGGCTCATGTAGTATTCTTGTGAGATCCAGTTCACTCTTTAACCCTTTCAAATGTTGGTCTCTGAGTCCCTGAGGAAGCATGTGAAAAAATGTATGATGATAAAATGATTGGCTTTAATCGCTATTTTAGATTTTTTTTTACTCCAATTGAGTGATTGTCCTCAGAATTTTGCAAAAGGCCACAAACTATTTGTCTTCTGAAGGTCTTTCATGGAGCTGCTGTCTTCTGCAGCCCCTCTCCTGCCTTGTCCGAGTATAGACAAACTTAAACTGGGTATGACAGGCTGACTCCGCCAACCTCAAATCCTGCCAGTCAGGTGTCCTGACCTGACCTCAGCCTGGCTGCTGAGGTGCAGACAGAAGAGCTGAGGCAGCACAGGAACATCGCAGGCAAATTAATCTCACCTGCAATGCCCCTCCTTAATTAAAAAGTTGAATGGCGGTCATGCTCAAGATTTTACAGCAATGTCATCCACATTCTGAGCCATTTAGAGTCACTGTCTACGACTTAAGTGTTAATTCGTTGGCACCGTCCCACGTTCAGCTGGAATCTCTGTTCTGATTCTATGAATTATATCCAACATAAGGTGCTGTCTTTCATTTGAAAGTAAAATACAAAATACACCAAATTGGCAACAAATTAATCCAACTAACAAGTGGACAGAGCCTGGTCTTGTTAATTTTACTATGTAATAGAGCTGTTATAATCAATTAAGTTAAACTTAATATGTGTAACCTGTGTTTTAAGTTTTCACTAGGAACAAATGTGCTCTGACGTCAGTGCCACAGCCCTTTAAGGGAGGTCAGATAATTATACTGGCAGTGTTCTTATCTTTTAAATCAGTGAAGCAATTTATTTGTTAAAGCACCTTTCACAGAAATATAATTCACAAACCGCTTCGCACCAAATAAGCCCATGAAGACACAATCAATAAAAACAAAGCCAATGAAAGAATACAAAAAATAATAACACAAGCTCCTAGTTTAAAAAGAGAAAGAAAAACCAATAAAAATAAAAATACAAGGCAGAGATACACAGGCAACGAGGGTCTATGAAGAAACACACCAAAGAACGAGCACTTGACATCTTAGGGTGAGACTCAGGCCAATTTGAACTGATGGGCCTTCAGGTGCTTTTTAAAAGATTCAACAGAGGCGGTGGATTGTGTGTCTAATGGAAGAGAGGTCCATCGTGTTGGAGCAACTACTTCAAACACACAATTATCTTCTGTTTTCGGTGTCGTGCACAGGATAGCAAGCCGGCCCTGATCAGAAAACCTGAGAGACCCACTGGCAATACAGATGTACTCAGGCACCTGACCATGAAGGGCTCTACACATGAAAACAGGTACCTTGAAATGGCCTCTCGACATAATGGGAAACCAAAGTAGTGAATGTGAAATGGGCGTGATGTGTCTCGTCCTGGAGGAGCTGGGTGAGAAACTTGCAGCAGCGTACTTGACAGTTTGTAAATGGTTTCAGAGACGATTTACCAAGATAAGTAAAAAAGGAAATTACTGAAGTGCAGCCCTGAGGATGCCATAGAACAATTTATTTCTTCCAACTCAACTTGTGACACAAAAAACCAGAGCTTCCAAAAAGAAATGGGTCAGTAATTTAATCTGGTAAACCTGGAATCTTTACTATTTGGAGCAATGATCAGAAGTTAGCTCTTATCAGTGTGGGACATCCGGATTACAAAACAGTTCAACAGTTGAGAGTTTTTCATTGTTACCAGGCTTAAAGGAGACAAACGACTGAATTCCATCCGCTTTTGCTCTGAAGGGAACTATATGTGAAGCAAATAGGACCCAGGAGGGAACCCTGAGGTACACCACAGGACAGAGCAGCAGGATCAGTGAGACAGAAAAACTCCCACCTACCTACTGTCTCTGCCTGTCCATCATGAATCTGTGACTCACAGGGTCGAAGGCCTCACCGAGATCCAGTTGCATCACAATGCACGACCCCCCCCCCCCATGTTTAAGGACATCATGATGTATTTACGACGCTGGGGGGGGCAGCTGTGGTGCATCGTCGCTATAAACTAGAAAGAAAATAGTATGAAATATTTATATATCTTCAAATCACTAGTGAGCTGTTCATCCAAAACCTTTTCTAAAGGTTTCTGAAATTAAAAAGACAGATTTAGTTAAACCATGATCCGTCTACTAGAAGAAAAGCTAACCATAACCCTAACCCTATTTCTATGAACATATACTGTTAATGTATCAGCCATCATTGTCCCTTCTTCCATTCCATCATTTCACTGTCACACCCCTCTCACCAGTATAAACACCCTCTCTCCCTCAGATCTTTCTTGCACTCTCTCCCTCTCCGCTTTGGTGTTTTGCTCCTCCTTCGCTTCCCCCATCCAACCCCCCCTCGACTTTCTCTCGCTCTGCATTAAGCCCTGCTTGTCTCTCTGCCTCTCTGATCCCGCGAGCAGTGCTTATGGGAGCTCGTCAGACCAGTGTGTACACTGCTGGTCTCCAGTCGTCTCCCCAGCCCCTGCGAGTGGAGGACAAGTGTAGGAGGAAGCGGAGGGGGGGAATAACGGTCCCCTTGCCCTAGGCAAGAGAGAGGAAACAGGGGAGAGGAAAGGGTAGATGGAGGGGAGGGAAAGTAAGAAGTGAGCATGTGAGAGTGACAGGGGGGAATAAGAAAGTGGGGAATAAGAAAGAGAGACAGAGAAGATGAGGGAATAAGAGAAAAAATTGAAAAAACAAGAGTAGAGAAAGAGAGCAAGAGCAGGGTGGCACTGAGAGAAGAGCAAACGAGTGAGCGAATAGGAGACGGAGAGAGAGAGAGAGAGAGAGAGAGAGAGCAGGAGAGCATGAGAGAGGGAGGGAGGGAGGCGAACAACACTGCAGACACTCGCCCACTGTCACTGCTCCACAGCCAGAGGACAGAGGCAGCACCGGCAACAGTGGGAGCGGAGACGATGGAGGAGGACGAGCCGACCGTCCGTCTGCAGCTCAGCCCCCGACTCTGACGGCCCCCCCCCACGGGACCATCCTGCCCAGTCGGGAGCACAACTGGGAAACAACAACTTTCTCTGTCCTTCACGAGACCAAGCACTGGACCTGAACTCCTGCAGGACTGATAACACACACATCTCTCTCCCTCTCTCACCCTCACTCACACCCTCTCTCTCAGCACACTTCACTACTCGCTGCCTTTTTTTGGGACTAGTGTGATTTATCTTTTTGTTGTTGTTGTTGTTGTTTGCTTTTTTTTATTTTTTATTTTTCACTGCCTTTGCTGACCTTCTCAGCCGAGTGGATTTTACTTTTATCCTGTGGCGGACCATGGGGCTGGGGTGGAGGGGTGCAGCAGGGACCCTCCGGAGAAGGACAGAGGGGAGCAGGTACCTTCTGGTGACATTGCTGCTGCTGCTCTGTGGTTTCTGGGAGGCTCACACACAGACAGATGATGGGAAGTCCGTCTACTTCTGGGAAACAGGTAAAGCTGAACGACTCATTGCAGATTATATGTGATCACTGGTTTTACGTATGGTGCATTTATGATGTTTGGTGGTGGATCGGTTCTTGCTGTGGCTGCTGCTGTGGTACGTGAACTCACAGGCTCAGAGGCAATGATCAGTCAGAGGAGATCATATTTGTGATGTAGACTGAACATGGTGATAAGTTTTAGATTTATGGGAATATTTTCTAAATCGGTGCATCCTTCCTGAAAATAAAAGCTTCTTAGCTCTAGGAGAGAAACATTCATGGGTCTGTGATTCCAGAACAAACACTTATAGAAACACGACTCCTCCTAGATGAACTTCACAGATCTATAGACCTGACGATGGCCCAGAAATCTAGAGAAGAGCTTCTTCCTCACACTGAACAGAATGTGACACGCAGGAGAACCCTGACGCTTGTCTTCAAATTGATTACCTTCATCTCGCTGTGTCTCAGGTGATGGACCATTATTGAGATGTTGCTGCTGCGTGTTACAGCAGGCGGATGATTGATAGGCATTGCTGCACAATAGTGCTCGGTGAAGGAGGCGGAGTAAAGAGATGTTTGATGGTATTGATACAGAATCAGTGATGGAGATGAGGGGGGGGTCGTGTGTGTGTGTGTGTATATGTGTGTGTGTGTGTGTGTGTGTGTGTGTGTTTGTGTGTGTGTGTGTGTGTGTGTGAAATCCATGCATGTTGTAAGATACACACACTTGCTTTTTGCCCTGACTGACAGAAAGTGACTCTCACAGAGTCAATTGAAGTGTCACAGTGGGTTCCATTGAATAATGTTATCACTGTTGATGTGCACCATCAATAATGGATGCCTAGCACTACTTTGAGGTTCTGGGATACAGTGAGCCTTGATCATCACTGGGATGATATTTGCTAATGGACACTTAGAAAATTAGTAGGATTATCTCTGCAGTCTGGAGTGTCCCTGAAGATATCATTTTAATGTCTTGATTTAATCATCAGGTGCACATTAAAGCTCCGGGGCTTATGGTGTCCTCTCCTCTTACAGAAACAGGTTTTCAGCAAAAATTAGATTATTTCAAATAGTAGTATAACTTCTTTCCTAATCGCCAGCTCCAACAACCCCCCCACTCCACCTGTCCCGCCCCGCCCTCCCCAGCAGCCGTCCCTGGTTGACGTATCTCCACGTCTCTCCTGTGGTTCTGCATCTTTAAAGAGGATGTAGCAGCGTAAGGAGATTAAAGAAGCAGGGATTTAACAACCCAGGAAAGACAGCCCAGGGAACAGACTTGAGAAACAGAAAGGCAGAGGGAGCACTGCAGGCAGAGAGAGGGACTAGCTTAACCTACATCTAGCCTACTGTAGGTCATAGTGATTACGCTTCTCTCCCACGCCACAGCACCTTTCTCCCACACTATACATGCTCCTCAACTGGGAAGCTCCAGGCGCTGTGCTTTGAAATATAATCCAGTGTTGGGAGTTTGTTCACTCTCCAAATACATCGTAGCCCATTGATTTCAGCTCTGGAGCCTTCCTCCTTTTTATGTCCTGTTTTTTTTTTTTTTATCACAGTGGCTTTTTGATTTGACTAGGGCCTGAAGAGTATTAAAATCACATAGGGCAATTTAGGGCTTTGAATCCCAGTGCTTTTCATCACAATGTGATTATGTTTGCACAAGATTTGCATACTTTTTTTTTTCTCGCCAATCCAAGCTTGTTTTAAAAAGAAAAACCACACAAAATGTGATGATGTTTGTGCACATTTGCAGAGTGTGCAGTGGAGGGAATATTCTCGTGGCGAGCAATGCTCTGATGTTTTGCATATTGATGAGTCTAGCTGAAATACGGCCCCTGTCTTCCAAACTGTGGGGAATTGGGCCCGCGCCGCTTGTACCGCCTCCTGAGAAAATATGATGTATCTGTTTTTGGAAGGTGAGACACTTCAGTTTTCTGTGTTGCTTTGAAAATACTATTCAAATGAGGCCGATAGAGACAAGAAGCTCCACCTGACACTGCAAGGGATATTTTTGAGAGACTGATTACAGCCACTGGGAGGACTACGGTGGTGATGATGATGGTGATAATGGCATGCCACAGTTTTTTTCCTGGACCTCTCAGAGATTTTTGCTCAACGTCTCAGACTCTATATTCACACCAGTTCTTTCCCCCTGTCGCATCCTGTCAACTGTACCCCCCCCCCCCCCCCCCAGCCCGAGCTCTTCTCCCCTCGCGTCTCCATCGCTCCGTTTCCCCCGTCTTATACTCACATGCTATATTTTGCATCGCTGTTTTAGCATCTCACTGTTTTTTTTTTCAATCACTGCAGCGGTAAATTTCAGAGGACCCTTTTTTCTCGTCAGCACCAGGATGACAATGCATCTAACAAATGCTGCTGTCTTTTGCAAATTCATGAAATAAATGTGTCAGTGTGGAAAGAAAGTGTAATAGAAATCTGCTAAGTGGCACAGAGACACACAAAGCTACACAAACACACACACACACACACACACGGCAGGCATATCTTTCCATTCTGGTTCCGTGAGCCGGCTTCATTAGCTGTTGGAGCGACAAGGTTGCCGGGTTTCAGCTGTCAAGACCTCATATGTCTGCCCGAGGACAAAGCAATTACTGGTGGTGGAGTAGGTGATGGTGTATTCAAGAAAACACACTGCAACATCTCCATACCTCGGCTCTTCAATGTTCACGCTACTGCAGGTGTGAGCATCGCAGTTTGATGGTCATGCTATCTGAGTCTTCACCGGCTCTTTGAGTTTATAAAGGTGAAGGAGAAGTTTAACCGTGTGAAAATTCAACCTGTCTCAAAATCGGTTTGATCTCCTCTAATCAACTCACACCCTTAGTGCGGCCCTGTAATCTCCCCTGAGATCCAGGTAAAGTATCATTTAGATTACGCAGGAGTCGCCTCTTGCCTCTGATCAAGCCAATCTCATGTCACCTACTGTCTCGCCTCACAGGGTCAAGTCACACATCCCAGCACGTGTGTCTCAGCTGGAGTCCTGTTAAGTCACCTGAGTCATGCGGGGGCTCTTTTGCTAATTGCACTAACTTGCCTAACGTCTGTGTGTTTTCTTGCTTGAAGTCAAAACGCGTTGGTGTGGAATTGATAAATCAATAAGTTTCAATCACCGTTTAGGTAACAGAAACATTTTGAGACCTTTTGATTTGACGATGGAAAATGCAAATGGGGCCAATTGCCATGCAGCAGAAAGACACCCGATCAGCCACTTGTTGCACACAGAGCATGTATACATGTCCTTTTGTTGGATTCATTAATTCAGGAATCACACACTTGAACACTCCATCCATTATTAAGCCTCTTTATGAATAAGTTAAGTTTCTTGATTTACAACCCTCATCTGGTAACAAAATATTCTTGGCAGATAATTTCTCTTGTTTGGTTTTATCCGATGAGATGAAGAAATGATTCCGGATCATTTAGCTGCTCAGTATGTGGACGGACGTGGGCGTGTTTGCATGTATAGGACTTTGCATTTGTCAGACCTGCATCGCTAATGACCCGTCACTCCGCAGAAACAATGGAGTCTTGGTCCGACACAGCTCTCAGCGCTGTGAAATCGCTGCTGTGTGTCACCACGTTCCACTGATGTCACCTCTCAATGCACGGGGACAGGGCAACTCAGCGCTGACAGCCCATTGTTAGCCGAACACATTCTTCACTGCACAGAGGCGCTAGCGGTGAAGGATGTCATCCTCGTTGTTAGCGGCTCTCTCTTAAAATCACCTGCTATCACAGCGGCCCCACCGGAGAGGCCATCCAGGAGATTGAGGGAGAGTGGGTGTGATGGTTCACAAGTTCAATACAGCAAGTCAAGGTCATTACAGGGAGTGTAAGCGATTCTAATCCAATATGCTTGTTTGTCAAATTCAGTGAATATGTCCTCACAGTGTACCAGCTGTCCCTTGTGTGTGCGTGCTGGAAAGAATATCTGGTATTGATGCACAGCCTTGGGTCAGTAAATGGGAAATAA
Organism: Platichthys flesus; assembly: GCF_949316205.1. Taxonomy (NCBI): domain Eukaryota; kingdom Metazoa; phylum Chordata; class Actinopteri; order Pleuronectiformes; family Pleuronectidae; genus Platichthys; species Platichthys flesus. The sequence goes on along the minus strand of NC_084955.1, from coordinate 23,956,376 downwards.
AGTAAATGGCCGCACAGCACACAACGCTACGTCGCCCAATCAGCACCAGGGGGCGTTAGTGGAAGAAGTAATTGGGGGAAGGGGCGCAGGTGGAGCCTGAAACCGAGAATCTGGAACCGGGAAAAGAAAAGTACATAATAATGTTTCTCATAAATTCGAAGTCACAATATTTTCCCTTCCGGTATGACAGTCAAATCCATTTGATTATTCATCCTGCACTTTGGGCCATTAATTAATTTTGCATCTGAAGATAAAGCTTTGTGGAATCTTTACCTCCCAGCCTGTGACTGTGAATTGTGCCGTTCATCGACAGGAGCAAAGTGACCTACGCTGTCTGATTCATCCATTAAATCCACAGGCGTATAGGTGGTGATGAAAGTCCTCAACTATAATGACTTTCCATGTTGAGCTGCTCGATACCCTTTACCCTTCGTGGGGGTTGTGACTCATATTCAACGCTAATGTCTTTGAAAGTTCCCTCATTAGCTTTGTGGAATCTGTGTGAAAAGGCCAAACTTTCTCTATAGCATGAATCCTAAATGTGAGCCTACTGTCAACCTATGATGATTCTTAATTGTAATATAACTATTATTTTTAATTGTGCTGAAAACTAGGACAATTTGAGGACAATTTGATTTTTTGATTAAGTTGCTTCTCAAGTCTTATTCTCTGTGAAAGACTCAGAAGAGAAGTCTGAGCTCGGGCAGTTTCACCTGATCATCTACAATCATGAGTAATGTCCTTGACTTCTCATTACGAGCCTCTCATTCTTAGCTGATGGATTCATATCCTCATCTCACCTCAGCACCAGCCTCACTCGCTTCTTGTCTCAGGCTTAAAGTAGAACTTCGTGTCTCTTCAAACCCTGAAAATCCTTTGGCCCAAAATAGCCGTGTGCTAATACCTGCGTTGCGGAGCTGCATTATATTCGTCCGACACTTGTCTCGAATTGAGCCAGAAACAAACATCCGTCTGAGTCACTGCGGCTTTGATAGCAGCAGCAGGATTTGTGACTGGCATCCTCCCAAATGAGAATATCCCTCAGAGAGTCCCTCCTCATTTTAGCGACAGCATTACGACGTGACCCTTATGACCCTAATTAGCATACCGCCGGAGGTCAAACTAGAGTCTGGTAGTTAATTGGCAAGCCGCTGTTTGACGTCTTTAGCAACAGGCAACAAATTTAGGCCATGCATATAAATTAAGACAATTTCCTTGGGAATTTTCATTTTTCATTACAGAGCACGCCAGTGGGTTTTTAATTTTTTAATTCCGCATGCGATGGTTTTTGTTTTCACTTTCAGTTGCGTTGGGGAGGGAATGGAGCGTAATTGCGTTTGTGTGAGTCGCGGCCCTACAACCACAGGAAAGTGAGCACTCAGCAGCCTGTGGAAAAGACAACAAGCAGCAGCAGCCAGGTGGCCTCAGCATCTCTCTGCTGAGAAGAGGAAGGAAGTTTTATTTTAATGTTTTCATAGCGGCTCAAGTTTGAAGGGAAGCGAGGGGGGGGGGGTGGTAACTGCAGTTCGGTGTCACTGCTGCACAAATGATACCGAGCAGGACCACGGCGTTCCATTACACTGCATTGGATTTTAAAAGCATTTGTGTCACATTTGACCCAGATTGATATACTCTGAGGCTTTTGCGATATCACCCCCCCCCTCCACTCTCCAGCCCAGACCGCTTCCTTTTTTTTTTGCAAAAATGGCCAATCCATTCAGCGGAGAAAGATGCCAAAGTGATGCCGGAGTTTGTTTAATCTAAATGGCAGAGCTTACTCTAAAACCTGGCTATTACTGATATAGGAGGGATGGCTGGATTAGAGATTATACTTCATCCAAAAAACTTTATTTAGAGAGACCTAAGAGGATTTGCCACTGACTTATTTTGCAATACTCGAATGGCTCATAATATGCTTTTGATGGGGCACTGTGTCATTGTGCAACCTGACCAGTGTGCTCTGTGGACGCTCATGACGTGAGTAAGCAGATCAGTGATAGATTTTGTTATCTAGGGATGTTTTTGCTCTGGTTATCAGCCCTGACCTGATACATCTGTGAGACACGTGCTGCTCTGGAAAGATTAGTATATGACAGCAACGTCTGACCCACTCTTTTTTTTTCTGGACTCTGCTGAGAGCTCCATGTGTCTGTGAATGTGCTCAGTTGCTTGAAAGGTGAAGGTTTTAGTGCTTTGCTAGTTGTGCAGTTGCTATTTCCGTTCATGTTCCCCTTGGATTGTCTAAGTCATGCCTCAAGAAGTCAATCTGGAAAACATCTGCTCCTTAATATCCCACAGTTTTATGTATTTTGTCTCTTCAGTCTCGTCCGAAAAATAAAGAAAGGGGTTTGCGTTCTTCTGTTTTCCACGGAGGTCACGTCCTTGTGGTGTCTCCTCACAAACAAGGAGTTAAAGGGATGGTTCCAGGGATACAGACACTTGGATGACACCACAGCAGCAGAATGGAGGCATTTTTCCCTGTTGTTTTTTTTACATTTGAAGTTGTGGTCGCCGTTTACTTGAATTGTATTGAATTTGGCTGCAACGGCGTTTACCCCTGAAACCCTGAAAGTGCTTTGTGGACTCAAAACACCTCCCTCGGCAGAGTGGTGAGTAGAAAATCATTGGATTTAACATTTTTTGGTGAACTACACCTTTAATTCTGCACCCAGCCACAATTTTAGATGCATATAGAAGAAATCGAACACTAGTGGTGAGGGCGTGGCATTCAAAACAGGCCCTCGACTCCCACATGAGGCAACATGAGCCGAGAGGAAGAGCAGCGTCACTGAAGAGAGCAGTGACATTTACCTGAAAAGAGGCTGCTCTGCCTCCTCCGTTGCTTTTCTAATAAAGCTGAAGAGATGAAAGAGGCCCGGGAGTAAATATTCCCCCCCCGCCATCCATCTTGTGGCCCTGTCATTAATCCTTCATTTCTCCCACTAGCCATCAATTGTTTCCGCTCAGCTGTGGGATAGTCACGGACATATTTTGATAGCGTTCTCCGCACCCGAGAGCTCATTGTAGAGCGGCTGACTGGGTGTCGTGGATTTGCCGTGGAGTGGGTAATCTGATGGAGCACAAGACGCTCTGCAAAGCGCTCACTCTTGTGAGGCAAGAAGATTAATTCATCATTAGATCATGTGATGAACTGTAAACACAGGCCGCTTTAATCTAGTGTGGGGCTAAAGAATCACATAGCGAACCTTTTAAATCTGCCTGAATACCATGAGAACTTTACATTAGATTATTGAGCTGCAGCAGGTTTGAATCTTACATAACCCACGATGCTATTTGTTATTGAGAGTCACATCGTGCTGCTGCAGTTTTGACCCCATTTCAGAATGATTTTGAAATTGTGTGTTCTTGGCTTGTTGAGAAAACATGGTGCAGTGATTCCTCAGAGTGCCTTAAACAACAGTGACAGGACAGTGGCTTTAGGTAATTGTTTGTGACAGTGTTTACTAGTCCCTGACATGATCGAGTTGTTCTGTGGTATAATGTTAAATCCCACCCCCACCACCACCACCTTTGTTTTTGTCTCGTGCACGTTGTGGTTTGTTTAAGTTTGACTGCACAATGATAAATTGCAGATGCAAGACAGAAGTTGAGCGAGCAGCTCTGTGAGGATGTAGTTAGGCTCAGTTGAGTGTGTTTACATGCTGTATCCTGGTTGGATTGTGATTACATGGAAAATGAGAAACCTGATTATATATATTTCATGATAACACGTGTTTACGAGCGATTTCCACCCTTTGATCATCTTATGGTTTATACAGGAAGCAAATCCAGATTCTTCAAAATGTTGATATAACCTAATCTAGGTTTTTCAAAACAAGGACAAGATGTTGACCGATTCAAAACATAGCTTAGAATAATATAAATAGATCATAACCAGGATACTTCTGCACCGGTACTGGAACTTCAATTACAGAGCACATAGGTAAGTGTTGCCATGACGCTTGACGGCTGGAGTTCCTGATGCCTGGTGATTGTGCGATTGTCATAACAACAACTTTCATGTTCGGGACACACAGCATAGTTGTCTTTTAATGATAACTCACCATGGTTAACTGTCCTTACAATATTAAAGAGAAGTACACAAGATATAAAACACACAACCAGATGAACAAACACCAGGTTCACCAGCTGCCTCATTCCTCCAGTGCTCCAACTCTATTTGTTTAAACAGAACTTGATTGGCTGCTGCCTGGATATCTGCTTTAAAAGTAGTATTAAGTTGGCACAATGCTAACCTTACTAGCTATCAATTAGCATGCTAAAGTTTGCTAATGAGCTCTATCTTCTAAGTTCATTTGAGGTGGATGGGAATATCTTTCTGCAGATATTTGGTCTTTATTGATGAGGAAGTGGAGCTCCATGAAACATAACCAGAGGTATTACAGTTCATCATGGATATAATCAACACAATTGCCTGAATCAAATAAAAACAGGTGTTGAGACAAAACGACAAATGTCAACCTCCCTGTGTTGCTGGAGGAGAAGTCCGAGGATCTCCTCTAAATCATCAGGATTCATCCACACGGCAAAAACATACTGTGTCAATCTATCTCGACTTGTTCTGATCTAAATATTTGCACCAACTCGGAGCCACACTGCTTGTGGAATTATAAAAATAGAAGAAAATACTTTTACTTGTAAACAGGAGAATTATTGATTGTGCGAGATGAGCGATTTGTCTTTTTAATCTATTACGATAGAAAATACCCACTGATCCCAGATGAGTTAGACCGCACAATAACAGGCAGCACTTATGACTCACACTCGTAGACAGATAAGGATTTGAAGCAGATACTAAGAGTCCAGCTTGTGGTAAACCTCACAGTCAAACATTTGATTAATACGACGGACTCATTTGCATTCAGGGCTGCTACACACCACAGCCTGAGCTTTATTCATGGGACTGCTCCTGAAATCATTCATTATCAGCGTTTCAAGGGTTTTTGGTGCCAAGAAACACTTAGCCCTATTAAAAGTGCACATGCCAACAGGAAAAGGAAAAGGGTAGTTAATTTATCAACTTAAAAAAAGAGGAAGAGGAAAAAGTCGTGGAGAGCACAGTTCATTTAAGCCCCCGACAGCCATATTAGGCCTGAAATAATAATCAGGGAGGGAGGGAGAGAGAGGAAACAGAGGATTTAAAGGCATCAAAAATCCATACAAAGGAGGTTAGGGTAAGAGAGCACACCATGGCATGCTTTATCACTAGTACCAACATAATAAGCTAGAAATATGTAATGGTGGGGGGGAGGGGAGAGAGACAGAGAGGCTGGCTAATCACCAGTGACAAGCCCCTGGATTAGAGGGAGGGCAGCAGATGGCCTCAGGGAGGGCAGGGCTGACCTTATACGCATATCCCGGTGGGTTGATAAGGCTCAGTAGCTCCTTGTGCCTACAGCAGACAAGCAAGCATGGAGTGTGTGTGTGTGTGTGTGTGTGTGTGTGTGTGTGTGTGTGCGTGTCCTCGTGTGGATGGTCGCTGCCCACATGTATCGTTTAAGAGCTTACAGAGCAGAACGTTAATGTAATCAACCAGAGTTTGTATTCTGTCACTTAGTTGCCGGACCTTAAGAAAGCAATCCATACTCGCTGGCTAGCCCTCGTCGATAAAGCGCTGTAATGTAGATGAGTATGGTTTTACAACCACTCCATATATCCATCTAGGCTGCCTCTCCTCTGAGGGTCGCCCGGGGGCTGGAGCCAATCACAGCTGACCTGGGGTAAGAGGCGGGGTCAGCAGTGTACCACATGGCCAACGTAGAGCGACAAACACAACAACTGTTACCAATTATTATTTTTATTATCGATTAGGATATATCAGACGACAAAATCCATGTATTAGTGGATTATAATGTTTACACAAAAACTTATCCCACTAATCCAAAGATATGTCATGTATATTCACAGGAATTCAGATTAATTGACAATATCACTGTACTGTGTTTTTGAATAATTTATGAATCTAGTTGCGCTTTACTTTGGCGGTTGTCACAAGCCTTCCCTTGAAAACTGTTTACACACATGGTGTTGTCGGCAAATTGAATCCACTTCGAAGGACGTAAAACTCGTACATGCGGATATTATGTATATTACTAGGAAAAGGCAATACACAAAATATATTTATGGATAAATGAGCCAATTTGTTTACAGCCCAGAGCGTAATGTTCTCAAAATCCCGATATAATTAAATTGAATCCAATATTCACCTTTTCTTACCTGTGTTTTTTTTTGCCTTGTTTTCACTTTCTAGTTTCATACTTAGCTTTTATAAACATAAAGTTTACATCCACTATAAACCAGCATTTCCCAAATACACACACACTTTTCCCTGAGTACAGGTTCCGTCTCAATGAGAATTTCAAAGGGATATAAACTTGTCTCTAGTGATTGTCTCTGCAGCAAAGACGGTTCTTCTTCCTCATTTCAATATTCAGGATGTGTTCAGTACAGAAGGTTTATGATTCAAGGTGCATTATGAACATGGATTGCTTCCCTTTTGGAATACATTAGAGGCAGCTTTATCTGTTTTGTCCTAAAGGTAAAATATAAAACACTTTAATGCCTGGTCAGACGTTAGCTCTGCTGCAGGAGGACTGTGCTGCTTTGGCTGTGTCCTTTGTCTCGTAACCACTGAGGTTATTTCTGCCGCTTTTAAATGGTTGCATAACTAAAACTCCAGTCTTGAACTCCATCCAGCTCCTCATCCATCCATTGATTCAAATGCCTATTTATCCGTTCGTCCATTAGCGCTTTTCGCTCTCGCTGCGCGTTGAGCTGTGGGTGGATAGCGTGGGCCTGCACTCATGGGTGTCACTTCACACACTGGGTCTTTGGCAAATACACCCCCCCACCCCCACCACCCACCACACACACACACATGCACACACAAGCATAGTGAGTAGCGTTTCTCTGTAACACAATGTCGATAACAAAGCAGCTTTTTCTGTATTTGAGCAGTTACAGCCAGGGAAGAGAACTCTTTAGTGGTCACACCCCCGGGTTTATATATAGCTCAGTGCGAGTATGTGACAGATTGTGGGGGCGGCGGTTTCTCATCCTCTCTTATCTCCTGTCATCTCTGTGAGGAATCAGTCAGTGTCATTATGTGGCCGTGGTTTTTATTTTTTAATTAAATATTAATTCATGATCATGTTTGAACAGTATGATGCTAAATGACCAATTAAAAAATGCACTGCAACAGTCAAATGTAATAGTTTTAGTGTAATAAGTTATTTGTAGTTTAATAATGATGGTATAATGGGGTCTAATTAATACATACATCATATTCACACTTTGCGCTCATTACTGGACATGCTACATAAAATGTCTAGGTCATCACGAGCAATTGATTTATTCCAAATTTGAAGTTGCAGATTATGTTCTTATGTAATGGTTTGCCGAAGGCATTTTAATTTGATGTGCAAGTAACAGACAGGAAGAAAGATGGTTTGATGTGTTCAATCTTTTATTTATTTTTAATAACAAAACAATACGTTCAATAGAAGAATGATCTTAATTGGAAGAAACTAAGTACTGCCAAACTAAAGCCAGACATTTGATGGGCAATGTTCAGTCTGGATTCTTTTACTTGAACTTTAACACTGACAGAAAAGAAACATGACAGTTCCTTGACATTAACCCCTTGAGACTTATGTTTTATTTGTACATCACATGTTGTTATCAGGGTCAAATTTGACAGAACAGTAAAAATGATCAGTTATCATTATTCCTAAGACACCCACATTTACCCTCCTCTGTGAAGCTGCTACACTGATAGGAGATGTTTGCTTAATCACGGACTCAGATGTGAATTTTCAAAGTCTGCTTCCATCCATCTCTGAGGAAATCAAAAGATCCATGTCTGTGCTTTTATTTCTGGCAGCTTTTACTATTTTAACAATAGTTTCTCTGGTATCTTCAAAGAAATCCACCTGACAACTTGAGTTCCCTTTTAAGTTCTTCTTTCTATGATACATCTAGAAACTCAGATCAATAATCAGGTTTCTATCTCACTCTAATAGTTGATGTTATAAAATGTAGTTTTAAATGCTGCGTTAGGATATTTAGGAGGTGGAGCAGCCCACTCAGTAGAACTGTTCAGCGAGAGAGAACAAACTCCCAGAGGACATGAAACTTGCCATTTAACACCTTGTTTAAAACCCAGTTAAAAATATTTATTTACTCCACTGCCATTGACTGAATCTTAAGTACCCCCCCCCACACACACACACACACACAGCTCTCAACCTTGTATCCTGAACTCCCTGCTTCTCATACTCACTCTCTCTGAGTGGCTTTTACAGGCCCAACACATTGGAACTGCAAACAGAGCATTAGAAACCTGCCTGATTTCTTTAAAAACGACAAACCTGAGCCAATGGGGAACCTCGACACATTCAGACTCAATTCAGATAGAGCCAAGGATAATACTCAGAGAGGGAGAGCACCAGCATGGCAGCTGCATGATGCACATTTCAGATCATCAGTGAAATATGCAGCAACGTAAGAACGATGTCCCAGAGAACTTCTGTCACCTCCTGACGGGTTATTTCATTTACTTTATTTGTGATGTAGAATATGTTTGAAGTCAAATTGCGCTTCACAAAATCTGTAGACTTCTCAGCGTCCATTTATCTTTTATTAGAATACTGCTTAGAGTTTTTACCTCAGTGTTTGTAGCTGCAGAGACATTAAGGTCCACATAGGCTGGAAGTGTCCGTTAATTAATTAAGTGCACAGCCCAGGGATATTCATGAATTTTCTCTTAAAGTTCAGATAAGTTATACAGGACACCACACTAATGAGAGGCACGTTAATGAACAGTCACTACACAGCTGCAGCTCAGTCCGGTTGCTTCCTCGTGTAATCAATAAAGAAAACTCCAAATCCTCTCAGATTCACTGTCTGAGTCCGATTGGACCTAAATCCTGAAAAAGTGGAAATGCCATTTAATGAATATATCGAACATTATGGTTGACTGGAGGGAATCAAGTATTTCGTATGTCTATGGCACAAATTTTTATGATTTTAACTTGCAAACTAAAATACTGCTGTCTTTGATATTGCTTATCATATTTGTGGTGTAAAACAAATTAGACTACGACCATTTATTGCCCAAGATATGTTGAATGCTAAGAATAGATGACTTGGAGAGCTCACAGTTGGATCTAATAGAAACATCCCACAACATCCCCCAAGCGATGCAGCGTTGATGTGTCCTCTCCTGTTGACGCAGCCCACTCCCCTAAGAGCGCTCATTAACGAACACGCAGCCAAGACAGCCCCGGCTACTGTGATTCATCACGGCACATGTGACCTCTGCACTGGCTGTTCACACCACAACTTTCTTCATCTGCCATGAACACAGGGCTGTACCGGATGCTTTAAGCCCTGCAGCACGTGTTCACCGGGGCTGATGATGTTCAGATTCTCACATCGTCTGCACGGTGGCCTTTTCTTTTCCTCTTCTCTTAAACTGTGCCACGTCATCGGGGCTCTGCTTCTTGACTCAACACTTCAGTCGCCGACTCTGTCGCCTTCATTTGGTGGATTTATTTTTACTTCAAACAAACCAAGACAAACATTTTTAGTCCGGCGTTGACCCGTGTCCCAATACGTTTCCCTGTTTGCTGAAACAAGATGAGACTCAACCCCTCACCCTCGTGTTTGGTGCATAACAAACACGGGGAGAGAGGGGAGCAATTAGGAGGCAAGCGCTGCCAGAACAAAGAGAGAGATGAAGACAGGAACTTAGAGGAAAGAGCAATAAATAAAAGAAATATAGAACATGATTAGATTGAAATGTAGAATACACTGTGCAAAGGAAGATGTGCAAAGTATCCAAGTAGTCCCACAATACTCACAATACATAGAATAATCAGTTATTCAATGAAATCAAAAGAATTTGCATTATCACAATTTTGAAAATATAATTTGCAATTGACAAAAAGAGTCATCGTCTCCTGACTGTACCATTACATATTTCCGCTGCTGCTATTTCCAAAGATCACACATGACTCATCATGGCTGCAAGCAAACCAGTCACTGCAATAATGATGTCACTGTCAAATAGACGTGTGTGATCAGAAGTGGCACATGTTTACGTTGACCTCTGACCTCACTGCAGGCAGCTAGGAGCTTCCTGCTCCTTCTGCACGCCACTGTCATGTATGTTTAAATTGACGAGTGCTTAGTGAAAGAGTGATTATTATTTTTAAACCTCAATTAACATGCTTAATTCCTCGTTACTAACTTTTTTTTAAAGTTTTCACTTATGAAACCAGCCGGTGTTGTTTGCTCTGTTATTTGTTGTGGCACTTTGATCACGGTGAAGAATGGGAGCGTCTCAAATAATCTGTGGATTCTTCTACCTGAGTGTAGCTTGATGAAACTAATCCAGAAGCTCCACAGCAGGAAATCTTTATCATCAAAGAAGGAACCATCCACAAGATGTTGAAGGGCCTCGGAGCACTTGAACCGCAACTAATTGCAAGACAAAGCTTCGGAGTATGTCATCCATCACGTCCTCGTTTTTACATTCTCCTCGGTTCAGCTCTCTGAAAGGGCGCTTATTGAGAATCCAGTGGTCACACAGAGTTCGGGGGAGAATCGGGTCGCCTCCTCCTGGAAGCAGTGATCAAATTGTCCTGTTTGGTACAAATATCAGCCCATTTCCTGTCTCTCTCCTGCTCCCCCACTGGTTTGGAAAAGATGTATGAAGTGAGGAAACATTTTACTAAGGTGTTAATGGTTTTAATATACAGTTTCAAGCCTTCTTCAATACTGCATGATGTTAATTATACATTATAGATGCAAAAGCACTGTTTGGGCGTGGACACTGTGGGATTGACGCATTTCATTTCTTATGATTGAGTGCTGCAATTTACCTTTCTCGGTTATTCATTCCCTTTAACCGGCCTCATTTGCTTCTACTTGATTTTGTAGAAATGAGAAATCAGAACGACTTTCATACAGGTAAATAGATATTTAATATTTTCTGCAGTAGCTGCTGTCAGTTAGTAAATGTCTATCATTGCCTTTTTGATGGTTTCCTGTCTGTACGGCTGCTGTTTAAAGGTGAATGTCATTGTACAGTTAATACCTGATCTGAGTATCATTCCAGTCACCTCCCAAGGAAATCATGTATTCTTGTAGCCTGTCGAGGGTGCTGTCGAGAGTGATAAGACAAGTACACATCGACGTTATTGCAGTGGACAGATTACAGTGATTGAGCAATAAGGAGAAGTAAGGGTAAGCATTCCCTGTGGGACTGTTGCAGCTTACGTCTTATCTCCCTGGTGTATTCACCGCATTCTCCATCACTCAGCGTGTTGGAATTCATCGAGCAGCGACCACGCTCACCGCTCATCAGACCGTGCATTGTGCATTTATCAGGTTCTTTGTCTTGCTCCTCAGCAGCGAGTGAAACAAGAGTAGAGAAATAACACAACCCACTTCCCTGTGTACGTGGACCCTCAGCTCATCATTAGAAGTCCCTGTCAGCCGACAACCCGTCGACTCAGCCCTAATTCAGCCGGGCCGCACCTGCCTCAGTGAATATTATGTGTGTGTGTGTGTCTGTGAAAGCACCGCGGACAGGATTATATAGCTGTCACTGCCGTCAGTCATGTCTCCAGCTGCCCCCTCCACCCCCCCCCACCCCCCCCCCCCCCGAACAATCTGTGCCTCTGACAGCTGTAGTCATAGCAGCAGAGATAGCATGATGACTGGGAGGATGTGGACGCCTCGGCCCTGCTACCTGTGGCCGCACCTGTCTCCCTCGTTTGACGTCTATTTAATGGAAAATGTTAAACCCATCAAGCAGTTCATCCTGAGCTGGTTCCACAGTCGGGTTCTTAATCAAATCAATTTGCAGACGTTGTTTGAGAACAAGCGGTTCTAATTTTTGCTATTATTTGACGTTTGGCGGAATTTCTTGTGACAGAAGTCGAGTTTTATTCCAAAGTTGAAGCAGAAGAAACCTCAAGGGGAAACGGGGAATTTACTTTCTGCAAAACCCACAACGACACAATACACAACAAATTGAGCTGCAGCGCTTCAGATGATTAATAATCGCTGCACTGATTTTCAATATCAAGACCAGAGAAAATAATTAGCACATTTGTTGATGATGATTATGTTCGACGGTAGATCTTCATGATGAGTACTGTCTGATCATCAAAACCCTATAATTGAATCCACTAGTTTCATTAATACATGGTTTCATAACTTCAGTTTGCTATAAACTACTTTGTAGAGATCGTACAAATAAAACACCTCAACTTTCTTGAGTAAAACTCCTGCCTCTGCTCTGTGTGTTGTGTTTGTTTTCAGTTGTGTACCTGAATGTGTCTTCGCACCTTTAGCAGTGTGCATGTGTGAAAGTGGGGATCCTGCAGTTGTCCATTAACCAGGTGAAGTCTTGTGCTTTGGAAGTGTTGACATCATTTCTCCCTCTGGGTTACAGCTGGGAACTTGAGTATCCGCCGTTGATCCTGTTGTTGTTGTTTTCTGTCCTGACGAGAATAAAACTGTTGAGGAAATGTGTGTTTGTGTGTCTGTGAGTGAAATGTGGGTCATCCCTGCTGTTGTGTCCTGCTGGTGAACCCTCCAGTCAAACTGTGGACAATCTGAACATGGCATGGTTTGATGTGGACCCGCCCTTCCCTCCATCGTCCACATCTGCTTTTTTGTTTTTTGTTTTCCCGTCAGACCTGCTGTCGTAAAACCAAAACACTGCAGCATGACTTTTGAATCCCAGTAGGAGCAGCAGCCAGTGTGGGAGCAGCACCAGTAGCCCCAGCAGCAATGGGTCGGATCTCCATGTTAGTTGAGCACTATTTAACAGAGGCTCACTTCTGATGAAACCTTCCATTACTCCGCTGTTAATTTACACAGGATTAAAATCATTAGTGCCTCCTCGTCAGTGCTCGTGGCCTCTCTTGTTTACTGTTCCCAGTGAACGTAGCCCGAGGACCCTGCAGCTCCTCTGCTGTTTATGTGATTAGGGAGCGCGGATGAAGAAAGATCTAAATGAGGAGTAGATGAGCAGAGGGCGAGAGAGAGGGAGAGAGAGAGAGAGAGAGAGAGAGAGAGAGAGAGAGAGAGAGAGGAAGAGAGCGATGGTTTGATCCACAGATGTGGGAGAAAGTAAGGAGATTGTTTTTCCCTTCCGTTTCTCTATGATGGTCCACGGTTATTGAATATGTGACATTATTGATATATGTGCATCTCCTGTGACCGCAGGCCCAGTAAAGTCCTGATGCCCTTTGACACCTGTGAAGACACACACACACACACCCACATCACACACACAAACACACACACACACACTCACACTGTGTATCTGAGTTGGTCACTGTGTTATTCCATCTGGACAGAGCTGTCTTCTCTTCCTAGAGCAGCTACTATACTATGAGTGATTAAAAACACAGTATACAGTCCTCTCTCTGTGCTGAGGACAGTTGCTGTGTGGAAACATGGACACTGTGTCTACTCTACACGTTCCTCCTACTGGACAAGAGTGAACCAAAATATCCCAGATACAAATGCTGCCATCTTGTGCCGGTGACATCACTGGGAGCCAGTCGGTGCAGTTGTCTTTGGGAAAGGAGCCGTGGAATAGAGAGTCCTGGGTATTGACTCAGTCTCCACGTCCTCCCACTATCTGGAAGCCAAGCCAAAATAATCTGGATCCAAACACGGCAAACACTTTGTTAAGCTGTCGTCCAATTCTTTATTTGGTCATTAGCCAAACCAAGACATACATGTATGTAAAGATGGATGACGTAACAAATCACCTTGATCATTCTGGTGGCTAATAATAGGTCAATAATCCCATCTCCTCCATGTTAACAGATCGGACATGAGCAAAACTAAAAGTACATATCACTGTTATATGTCCAAGTTTGGGTATCATTGCTTATCTGATATTAAAATGAGGGACACGTCCATGGCTCTGTCTTCCAGTCACTACCTTGCAAACATTCCAAATGACGTCTGCAGTGTAAGACCCTTGTTTTCATATCTGCAATATCTTGGCTTTATTTCTGGATATTGGGAGGAAGTGGACATGTGTCATCCATCTTTTTTTAGTCTCTGATCTTTATCTTTAAGTTGTCCCCAGAAAGAGCACCCTCTCTTTTAGTCTTGGAGGTAGACATCTGTTGTGCCTGCATGGGGAACAGGAAATATTACAGTGACCTTGACTCTGTCAATGTCCTTATTGACGTTTGAGTATTTTATTAGATGGACTTGTGTGATGTGGGAGTACCCTTTACGGTTTGGAAGACATTAATGGTCCCAGTAACTCATGGTAATAATATCGAAGCTGAGGACGAGTACATGTGACACAAACTGAGGCCATCGATGCCAAAAGACAAACTCATCTGCTCCTCATCCCACCTGACCTCCACATCTTTATGTTTCACTGCACTCCATGAATATGTCATATTGCTCGTCTCTTTGTCAGTGAAGGTTGTTCGAGGACTTTTGTGCACGGAGGCTTCTCCTGATTGATGGCGGCTTTATGTTGCATCATCTCGATGTGCTTTTACTACCCAGGAAGCTGCGGAGGAGAGAAGTGTCAGCAGCGTTATCCCAGGAAGGATATGAGCACATGTATTTATCGTGCTGTAGACAGTCATGCAGGATACTGTGGAGGCCGACCTTCACAGTTTACTAACCAACCTGATTAACGGTGACCCGGAGGCGATTGGTGTTTAAACTAAAACTTCTGGGTCTTTAAGTTCAGGATGAATACTGTTGAGTCTGTGGCTTGTTCTGCTGACTTGGATAAAGTGTGTCTTCATTTCACGGTTCAGTTCCTTGAAGCTGTTGACCGACACTGAGCCGTCTTGACAGTTCTTGACCTTTTAGTTAACGGGAAGGCTGTAAAGTTCTAAGTGGACGAGGCTATCGTAGCTTCATAGAGGATTTTCAATGTCTGCTTAAATTCATTGTGTATTATTTAAGGGCACAGAAAACACGACTGTGTGGATGTTAACAGAGGCAGTAAAAAACAATGAGGTCCGGGTTCAGCAGGCTGACATTTAAGTTACTGCATTTTCATAAGTATGAATGGTGACAATGTTTAAATTCAGGCTGAAAACCTCTGTCCCATTTAATGAGGTGCAGTGGTTGTTTGTTTTATCCTCAAGATGAAAGTAACAAAGACACATTTATGTTCCGTCGACTCCTGTCTCATAACTATTTATGAAATGCATTGTCTGGTGTAAAGCAGTTTATTCTCTGTGAGGGTTAAATAACTCACTGTATATGATATGTTCATTATGTTCATTATGTTTACTAACCAATCATTAGTCATCATATGGTTTAAATGTTACAGTGCATCACTCTTCAGAGAAATAGAAACTGAAACTGAGAAAGTGTGAGGATGACGAGGAGAATACCAGTGAGGAAGATTCAGACTAGACAAGCTACCCATGGTGAAATAAGCTGCTGCCGTCAAACGCTATTTAGTCTGTCGCATGGAAATTGACAGTATTAACCTTATGGTGCTTGACACTTGTCGGAGTGGAATCCAAATGCCTCTCATGTACGGGCTGACCCCAGTGGGAGGCACCTCTGTTTATAAAGGGAGAGTGATAGGAATATGAAGACAGAAGAGCGAGAGAGAGAGAGAGCGAGAGAGAAGGAGCCTGAGAGAATAGAGATGATGGAATGGGTGTGGAAGAGAAAGAGAGCCGCACAGACAACAGAGACCCACTGTGAAAATGAATGCAGCCTCTCAGGATGGAGCAGCAAACCCAAGGGAGGGAATAATAAGACTTCCCTTCGTGTACCCCCCCGCCAAATGCTATGATTGATCAAGTCAGAACTCCCCTCTTTATTAACGCTGATCATATATTGCCGGCAGCAGGGTTTTCCTACACAGCAAGGAGGAAAGGCAAGAGCCCTCTTCAATTTCATCTGAAATCTATTTCCATCTGTCGGGTTCGGTCTATCCAGGATATTGCCGGTAAGCCCTGATATGTCTGTCAACGTCTGCTTGTCAGAAGAATCAGCTGACATTATTAAGCCGCCACCATCAAACAACCTTCAAAGACACCATGTTGGCCTTTGAGGCAACACTGTCAAGTTTGATCCTGTCTCCGTCGATCCAGGCCGGGATCTGAAATCTAGATTTCTGTTTCCACTGCAGATTATGAAGCTAAAGCAAATACAGCCACATCAGCTGAGGAAGAGGAGTAATGATAATTCAAAGAGCAATTTCCTCATAACTTCAGACGAGCATAGCTTTACTCTATGGAGAAAAAAAAAGAAATCAGACGCTCATATCGACCAATCGTCTCTTCATATTTGTCTGCTCAGTCTCATTGCGGAGTGCGGGGAGTAGTAAAAGTGTTGCCGAGCAATGTTTGGCTCTTGAGAAAAATGTGGCGTTTAAGATGACGGGCCAGGGCAGCTACTGGGCTGCTTTGATCCTCAAACCACTGGGGCGCCTTTGAAAGTGAGTCTTTGGAGTCAAGGGTCTCATCTGCAAAACACAACTCTGCTGAGGACTGTGCTGGAGGCAAAATACGCCAGTGGCCAAAACCAGAACACTTGTTGCCAGATCCAACAGGAACCCTCTTTCATATGGAATTTATCTTTTATTCCCTTCTGGAGGATTTCGTTTAAGTCGGCCAAAGCCTGAATTCAAAAGAAAAGTTCTTCTTGATTTGGTTGAAGGACGATTGATGTCTGAGGTTGTATGTTGGATGAGCCTCCTTGGTTTCTGCACATTAAGAAGTTGTATATGACAGTTGTTTATGATAGAGGATAAAATCATGTATAATCGTTTTCCAGATAAAACAACTGCTTGACATTCAGCAAACAATCGTATATTAAAAGCATTAAATCCTCACGTTTTGATAATCCTCTTGTACCTCACAACCTCTCGAAATCCTAAAGTCTGTTGACACACAAATCTGCTCAGAGGTTTCAACTTTCCTGTCGATTGACCCACAATTTGCAAATCAGTAGGAATCTCATTCCAATCTGCATCAAACACTCCCGTCCTGCTGCTGTGTTAATGCACCATTTGTTTCACTTACAAAAAACATTTGATGCACAAAGACTGATCTGTAATCACCGAGCCACTTACTCTCCTTTAATACCACAGTGTGCAGTCGGTGTGAAGATATGCCGTTCGCCTTTCAGAAGCATCTGCACAGCGTCCAACATGAGAGCGAGACACATCTGGTTTTGCGGCATCATTAACTCACATTTATTCCCAGATTGCGCGGTTTTGTCACAGCGAATGCCCTCTGCGGCAACGTGTACAGGCACAGACACACAAACAAACAGATCCCAAACACCCACTCCCCCCCGGTGCTCTCAGAGCTCAGATGCACTCGTTCACAAACACCAGCTCCTTTGCGCCCTTGTTTGCTCTTGAACAGATGGAGCCGCCTGTTAGCATGCAGCCCTCTCCATGCTAACACGGAGGCTGCATGTTGAGGGTGGTTGTTGCCACAACCCAATGCTATTTTCTTTAACCCCCCCCGTTGTGGTTCATGTCATCGTGGCTCGCCCACCTGACTGAACTCCTACACCCCGTCCTCCTGTCCCACTCTCTGGCCATTACCTCTCTAATCCATGTTTAATGGTTTCAGCTTTCTCTCTCCTCCACTCCCGATGCCGGCCCCTGATTAATCCACCTCTGTGTTATAATCCCGACCTTACCACTGGATTGAGGAAGAGGCAAAGGTGTCTACGTGAGATGAGTCCAAGCACTGACTTCTCCGGTGTGAGTCGAGAGAATCGATTGGCTCCCCGGGCGGCTTGTTCCATCAGAGTTACAGAGGAAGCTATTATCTGGCATGTGTTTAATCCAATTGTGTTGTTTCCGCTTACACTGAAGAAACTGTTTGATCGCCAACCGAGGGTTGACAACAAAAAGGAGGGCGGGAGCCAGATTCATGTGTTTATTGGAGATGAATGTGTGTCAAGCTGAAAATAAAGAACAGGTTCAAGTGTTCTCTGTGATTGTTTCCTCCGGATTCGGATCCACGCGGGGAAACAGAATATGAGAGGCTCACAAATCAACAGGCCATTGAGTGGTAGTGTGTACATTTCATGAAAAGGTACATATGCTAAAAGCTCTCATCTCCTTTCTGTCCTTGTAACACACACACACACACACACACACACACACACACACACACACACACACACACACACACACAGACACACACGTTTACCTGGAGTGGTGCAGCAGTAAAATCAAAGGGCAGAAAGACAGAGTTGTGTGCTCATTTGTCTCGGCAACCTTCAGATGGAGGGTGGTGGTTTTCACAGCTCTCAACCCCCGGTGCGATCATAGCACTGAGCATGTGTGTGCATGTGGTGCGTGCACTTGTCTTTCTGTGGTTGTGAGGACTCATTTTTGTTTCAAACCACATGCTGTGTGCAACGCCTCTCCACATCCTCCCATGGTAGAAAAATGAAGCTCAAATATCCTGGATATGGAAGCAGCCATGTTGCATTTTAGGTATAATTTGCAGTCTGAGTCTGATCAGTAGTGAAAGTGGGTGGAGCCATGGTTACCATCTTGGATCAGTTTAGTTGTCAATCATGTTTCACTCTTTGTTATAGCATCAAATAATGAATTAACTTGAACATACGTCAATGTGACAAGAACTACAGAGAAAAAGGTTAAGTTCATGTCCCATTCACTAACATGGAGGAGACAGGGTTCATGACTGATGCAGTAGCCAGCCACTAGGGGGCGATCAAGATGCTTTTGCTTTACTTTACACTTTTTGTTCAAACCAAGGACATCTTGGCCGATTCTCACAAGTTCAGGGGGCTGGCTAGGTAATGCATTGTGTTCTCATAACTATAATGAGTGTGTGTATGTGTGTGTGTGTGTGTGCATGCTCCCTCACTTTGGACTCCGACAGTGAAGTTCCTCCGGCAGCTCACTATGAACCGTCCATTAGCTCCTCTCTCTCTCTCTCTCTCTCTCTCTCTCTCACTGCAGCGAGCAGCAAAAGGATTTTAATATCGTGTTGCTGTTCCTTGAAAGCTTTGTTCTTTTCTCTCCTGATAATTTATGGAGGAAGCTGAGGCAGCGGGTGGCTCATTTATACATAATGATATTCCTTGTGATGTCACTTCACGTTATCTCGCTGGCTGAGACGACAGGGCCGTGAGTACAGAAGATCAGGAGCGTGTTACATGATGAAATCCATGTAGTGTACAGGTACAGACACAGTAGAAAGAAGTTTCTATGATCCTGCTGAACTGAAAACGTCCGGTTCATCTTCTTTTCTGGGGGATTTTTCCATGTTTATCTTTAGTGGCCAGACACAAAGTCTCAGCTCAACCCAGTCTGCTGTTATCATTTGTATGGAAATCGTATACATGTGCTTCCTTTCTGTGAGTGATTTAAACAGCCTCAGCCTCCAAAAGCCTCCTCTTCTGAACAGCCTATCATTTACCCTCTTTTCAGATTTGTTTTCTTACCCCCCCCTTTGTACCCTTCTCTGTGATATTTATGTATTTTTCAAGCCAGTATCCCAAGGTATCACATCCGTAGTAGACAAGATTTGAGTCCAACTCCAGCATTCAGTGCCAAGACAGGAAGCAGTTTCCTTCAGAACAGAATAGGATGGAATAGAATTGTTGATTGTCCACCAGAGGGGAAAATTGAGAACATGAGAATGAAATACAGACAAACGTGACAACCAGAAACAACGTGGACACAGTAAAGTAAACAACGCAGATAAATTAAACATCTGTCAGGACACTTCAGGCTGTGTCTCTCATCTGAAGACACACCGAACTGTAGAGTCAAGTGGAAGTTGTTGTTTTACAGACAATTCCTTTTCAGAACATGGAAAACATTGTATATACACACACATACTAAACGTATCTGCTTCCCTGTGAAGAAGAAGAAACCCTTTACCTTTCAGTGGTGAAATCTGACTCTTGATAATAAACCTAAATTCTGTCATTGGTGAGGAGAAACACAAAAAATCCCCCAAAAATGTTACCAGGCAAAAAGTCAGGAGCAAAAATAGTCCTCCTCTCTTTGTGTGGATCTGTCTGCCTGAGAATGAAATGTATTGTACTGCCGGAAGCCCGTTCATGGCACCGTCCTCCAGCACCAAGCTGTCGACAGCAGGAGCAGGGAAAAGGTTTAAATGTGGCTTGAAACTCCAGTTTTTATGAAATGTTCTTGCAGAGTCAGGGAGATGAGTTTTATAAAGGCTGAAATCTGATAAAGTAGATGTCAGTCAGGAGTTTTAATAAATAAAAACAGTTTACAGTTTATGAGACAATAAAATCATAATTATTACACCTGTAAAACCGTGTTAGGGAGATTAGTGAAAACAGTAAAATGGTTAAAGTTTCTGTAAATACATTTAAATTCACAACTGCACAATTACTACACATAGCTTAACGAATACAAGGACAAGCTCCATAAAGCGAAAGCCTCTGTTCTCACAATCAACATTTTAAATAGACGAGTGAATCACAGCCAAACCGCTGGGCCCTGGTGTACGGTAAACATACGTGTACAAGAACATGGCTGGAGCTGCCATATGGAAACGGTGGCAGCTCCCCCCACCACTAATGCAGTTGAAACACTCAACCTGCCGCTGTGTGACTGTGTGCTGGCACTTCATGGCTGGAAGGAGATGTATGTTTCTGCTGAAGTGTACAAACAGTCACTTGCTCTTATTGATTTGCCCTCGGGTCAATCCTTTACCAACAGTAAATTATGTCTCTCCGGGAGCTTTTGAACAGATCTCCTCTTTAAAGCAATATGATAATTACGTGCACTAAAGGTACGCCCTTTCTTCTTTGTACAGGTTGGATACACTTTATTTATCATTTATCAGATTAAATTACATTTTGATATGTGTAATTACTCAGTTGAAACTATTGTTCTTTGATTAACGTGATATTCAATGATTCGTTGTCAATCAGGTCAAAGCTGCCGGCAAATGAAAATGTCCTTTTGAAAATCGAATGGTGAGACCTTTACACCAAAGACGACAAATGTCCAGAGCCGTGTCTCTCCTTCTGTCCATTGGCTGCCATCAATATCCTAGCAACCATCTCCCAGGGGTTCTGTAATCTCCCCATCCAGCCAATTAACAAGTGGGGGGGGGGGGGGGGGATGGGAGAGTGGAGTCTGAGGATCAGAGACCGAGATCTGGGCTTCAGACTCCGGATGGAAAAAGCTTGAGAGCTTTCTCACTCCACTCCCCACCCCGGCTCTTCCCGCAGTGCCCAGGTGGCAGCCTTCTCTCCGGGTTCCTTTCTGCATCTCGATGTGATTAGGTGCAACGACGCTTGTCAGTCCGGTGTCGCATGGCGCGGCCATCAAGCCCTGGCCACCTGCCAGCAGAAGCTGTTTCAGTCCTAACGGCTGCACCTCATCACAGAAAACCAGAAATAGCCTCAGTTGCAAGGTTAACCACCGCGTGCACCTGCAATGCACAGAGCTCAGGTTCCCTTCAATGGACTGAATGTGAATCCTCATGCTCAACACTAATGTTCACAGTAGGGTTGTTTCATCGACTGGCATCTGCTACAAACTGGATCAGATTCACTCCGTCTCGGAGAAGGCCTTCATCTGCCTCCGACGTTTGACAGTTATCCACCACTGCTCCGAAAGGCCGACAGAAACATCAGAGCTCCATACCCCCCCCGCTTCTTTTATCTCACAGCGATGCCACGGTGGAGCCATCGCCGCTATTTCCTATTACATAGGATGCGTGCAGCAGCACAAATGAATTATTCAAGCATTTGTTCTTATAGTTGCAGAGTTGAAATTGTGGACTTGTGTGTGTGATTTCTTTAAATGTGGGCTCCCCCATGGAGAATGCACTACTGGAGTCTGTAAGATAGAGGTGTGGTATTTGTATGCAAAACGCAGCCTCACAACAAAGGCTTCTACACTGTACGCCAAATTGAACACGGTACACAGAGATGCACACATGCTGCAGAGCAAACATGAAACTGTATATACTAAATCAGCTGCACCAGGAACCTACACTCAATCAAGGCAGACTGCCTCACTCTGACAAGTGTGCCCAAACCTCTGTGGTATTACACGCTCCCACCTCCTCATGCGTAGGCACTGGCACAAATTAGCACAAGCAAGAGGCCTGCGTCCTATGGGAGAGGCAGCTGTCAGTCTTTAGATCTATTCCTGGCAGTGGGAGTCTTCACACAACTGGTAGAGTGAGGGAACCTGACAGGTTCTATAGTAATCAATCATTTGTCCAACGGCTGTTTCAGAATCCGATATGAGCGGCGACAAAGGGAAATAAAAGCAGCCTATTATTCGAAGGTATCAAGGAGAGAGTTTGTTTTGGCTCTTGAAAGCATCGAGAGGAGAGTCTCTCCCCCGAATGTGACGAAATATAAATAGTCACATGTTTAACCGCTCACAGCCGATTCCAGAGATATCGGTAACCCAGCCACAAGATGCTAGGACTCGTCCTTTCTGCCCTTTCTCTTTATCTGCCCCCTGTCAACACATCCCACGATTATAGCTCAGCATCCTAACAAGACGTCCCCGTGGACCAGCAGTCAGGGACCATGTCAGCTTGGTGGCCATGTTGGATGGAAATGTCTCATTACTCTGCCGAGCAACCAGCAGCAGAAACACCTCCAGGCCATGCTCAGTTAACTCTGTGTGAACCACCCTGCCCCAAAAAAGTC
Source organism: Platichthys flesus (assembly GCF_949316205.1). NCBI lineage: Eukaryota > Metazoa > Chordata > Actinopteri > Pleuronectiformes > Pleuronectidae > Platichthys > Platichthys flesus. Next base: position 23,933,666 of record NC_084955.1, on the reverse strand, counting down.
ATTAGAAAGAAGCGACTCAAGGGAGGAGCATCTACCTCTACCTGACCTTAATCTCCACAATGAATAAATTATACTGGGTATTTTTTGCAGAAGGAACAGATGAGGGGGGGGGGGGGGGGGGTCAGGGAAGGTTCACTCTTGTCGCTGCACATGCTTCCTGCACACAAAAGCATCTGTCCTCTGTTTTTTAGATTTTGTTTTTTGGGGTTTTACAACACGTACAGGTGTTTATTATCTGTCGGGTCACAGGAACGTCTTTTAAACTTTTCTGTAATGCAGCGGTTTAGACGCAGCAGCTGTTCGCTCCATGTGACCCATTTTACTCACGAAGAACTCAAGCCAAGTGCAATAAAACATGTTCCTGCCTTTTCCCTTTTCAGACTACAATGGAAAAACAAAGTCGATCAGATGCAACAGCGAGGAAACAAAGCAACGTTTCTGATTGCAATTTGAAGCCTAATTATGAAATCAACAAGGTTTCGCCCTGATTTCACCTCCTGCTTCTCTGTTTTCATCATCGACTTGAGTGTGACATGAAATGAAGGCGAGCATGAAAAGAAGTAACAGAAGGCAGTGGGTCGATGTGCTGATACCATCACAGTCTGTCTACTTTGGCCTGCTGTGTGCATGTGTATGTGCGCGTGCGTGCATATATGTGTGTTTCAATCTTTCAGGATGTGCACGTGTGCATATGTGTGCACGCTTCGACTCAAGCTTGGCTCTGAAATCCACGTTCCCTGTCCAACAACTCCCACTTCCATATTGCTGCAGAATCAGAATCCAAGAATGAGACCCCCCCCCCCCACCCCCCCCACCCTCAGGCCCTGAAGTGGGCCTGCACCTCAGTGAGTTGAGCTGCAACTGGCCTAGAAGTGTTACCTGCCAGTTGGTAAAACAAGACCCCAACCCCTGTTACCTGGATTAATAACCTGACAGGAGGTGATTTACCATCGATGTTGCATCACCACTGCTGTAATTCCCTAATTCGGGGGAAGAAATACCAACAATAAACAACAACAATAAGCTGTAGTGACAAAAGGAACATAAACATAGATTAGTGGGGTATTACTTTTCAAAATCACAAAATCTTTCCCCCTCCATTCCGAGGACATTCAGCTCACCAGAGAGTGAACATGAGACACAGTTGAAACACAGATGCTCGGCTCTCTTTGATGGAGAGCTAACACTTTAATTACTGCTTCCCAACAGCATGTTCAAAATGGTGGTTTTCAGCTCCAGCTAAACAAATCAGATTCTATCCTCTGATCCAGGTCTTGTGTTAAAACTGTTTATTTCGGGCTCGGTTTTATTCTCCATTTATCAATTTAAGTGTCAAATTGTGAATTGGCCGAATGCTTCTTTAGAATCTCTCCCATTTACTCAAACCGTCTATATTGTTATAGGATTATGAGATGATTGTAATTGCATTGTTGTCTAATTCCAAGCTTTGCTGAAGCAGAAAAACGAAAATGTTCCAGTCCCAACACTTGGCTTGATGTGAAGTGCCTGCTTGGGAATACTTGAATCTCCCCGTGGCTGAGCGTGACACCGAAATAGTGAAATTGACTTTTTTAAAAGCAGCTTGTGTAAGCTTCTCTCTCGCAGTATCAGTCTTGAGTGAGCAGTGATAATTACCATCGGTGTCATGTTCCGCTGCGTCGGCCATGTGAGCTTATTGTTGTTGTCTTAGTACATTACTTCCTTATCTGTTTTTTTTTCTGTGTGATTCTACCTGTCGTCCAGAATGAGAAAATCCAAATGAAAGCATGACGCATATAACAAATCACTGGTAATCTTTCATTTGCACTGATTCCTTCACGATCATCTCGCTGCAAAATCCTCGGACACTCAGTTTGTTGTTAAATTAGCTCGATTCCTAAAAGAATCACGTTAATTCTCATTGTCTCTTCGATTTCCTGCGTTTACCAGCAGCTGTTTTTAAACCTCTCGTTCGGGGAGAGGGAAGCTACACAGCACCCCCACTCCGCCACCGCTTGCCTATTGGATTGTGATGTAAAGCCTGATGCATTGTGGGAGGTGATAATCTAATCCCCGAAGCTGGCGCTCCTGAGGGTGGGAGATCTCGCCATGTGATTGGAAAATTTATCTTAATAAAGTGACAGCTACATCATCAGCCCCACCCCCCAGAGCAACAGTGGTAAAGAACAACACACATGCAGATACACCCCGGCTCATGTGCACGGATACACACAAAGGAAGTAACACACATCTCACCTGTAACCTGTGATTTGTGTGCATCTCACATGGGTGATGTTAAAGCCTGCAGCCACGCTTGCACTTTCCTCTCGTGTATATTCATTCTGAGATTGCCACATTTTTTTTGCTACCCCCCCACCCCCCCCCCCCCATCAAGAAAATCCACCCAGCGTGAGCTTAATCCACAAAATACAAAAGATTACCATGCACATGGCTGGATATTACTGTCACAAGGGGATTTGGAACAGCAGATTAGATAATGCAGATACACATTGTGGGGAGCCTTTAACACAGAGGATTCACTCCATATTAAATTCATGTTAAATATCTTGTATTACTGTGATTCTCTCACCTCTAGTGGATATTTATAACCTGTGTAGTCACAGTATCTCCACACGTGCCTCACCTCCAACACAATGGAGGAACATTAATTAATTAATTGAACAATTAAATTAAATATTTATCCGTGAAGTCTCTGGATAGGAAGAATGTCCATGTTATGTCGAGGTGAGACAACCTGATTATAGCCCGACACATAAGAAGGTGGAGCGCTGTGTGGGTCCGGAGACGATCAATGAGCAGTGGGAACAGCAATCGATCGTTTCATTTCATGTTGTGTGTCAACATAGATGCCAGAAATACTAGATATAATACTAGAAAGACTTCTTCTTAAACCTTTATGAGAGATGTTGTCCCTGCTGGGACATTCACCCACAGGAGCTCAGCTTACTGTGCACTGCCGGAAGAGATGAAGCTGCACACAGACATGAACAGAACGAAGGGGAAGGGAAATGGTTTCGATGGTGGCACTGGGATTCTCACACGAGTCTCAGGTGTGACCTTGATGACAGAAGCGTAAAAGCAAAGAATCCTCTGCTGCTCATTTAATTACACTGCAGCTGTTTGGTCTCATACCTCTCTGTGCTTTACTTATCTCTGTGAAGGTGATAACGAATGTTTCCACATCCTGTTGTATAAAGATCGCTTTTCATTTAACCGTATCACTGCAAATAACGTTTCCTGTAGCTGCTTCACACTGAAGCCTCCCACTGGTTTGCCCTGGGGAGGAACTGGGATGTAAAGCAGCAGGGGAAAGTTTGTTTTGCATCAGGAGGGAAGTAAAACTACTCATATACCAAACAAGGCTCCTAGAAGTCCACACTGGTTTCTCAGATACATTGTGGTGGCTCATGTGTTAACTGCTTGAAATAGTGTTTGTTGAATGAACCCACCACTACATGTATATAGTGGAGTTCTGGGAGGTGGTCAGGGTGGACGCAGGTCACACGTCACTTCTCACTATCATCTGTTGTTTCAGGCTACAGATGCATTTAGGTTAAGGTTAGAGAAGATTGTGGCAGATTGTGTTTGCAGATGGTGCGTCGCCCACGTAGGCATATTCAGAGTCTTCTATTTATTACAATAATGTAAAAGGTCCCTCACATAGTGTGTTGTCCCATTGCGTGATTGTATATCCGTCTCTCTCTTTCTCACTTCATCTCACCCTCTCGGTCTCAAGAGGACATCGACCGATTTGTCTTCGTCTGTCAGGCCATCAGCAGAGCCGGCAGAAGTCCCGCTGCCTCAGTGGCACGGTGGACCGTCCAAATATCTATTTCCACACTCGGCAGGGAGGCAGAGCCCAAGACATAAACACAGCGGAGAACATTCAGATGGTCCTGAGGAATTTAGTGTTGCATGTTTTCTGTTTGATGGAGGAGAATATCACAGGTTCTATCCCACACCACAACAGCAACTGGTTGGAAACGCGTTATTCAAGGCTAGTAATTAATGTGAGCGTATAAAGACTATGTGCCTTTCAGACACATTACCACTCCATAGAAAAGTTGGGCAGTCAAATATCCCAATACAGGAAAAATCAGTCCCTCATCCCCAAGAAATGCTTCAAAACATGACAGAAGTTTTGTTCATCCTCACGCCACCTGATTCTTTTCCTCGGGATATGTTTTGGATTCTTGATTCTGTCTCCACGCGCTGCACATCAGGGCTGGACAAGACATCATGAAGTGCTTAAAAATGGATGTCAGGGTGGTCTGGCTCGCGGAGGCTGCCTGTCTGACACCTAGTCTGAGCTCAGTACTGCAACATGTCATCACTCCTTTGTTGTTGCATCGTTCCTGGAGTGGCTGCAGTCAGACGCATCCATATTGTATGTCTGTGGGGCTGAGCTGGAGATGAGACGCCACACCCCGACGAGCAGAACACCCTCCACCGGGAGAACAAGACTCCCTGCTGTGTGCGCTGCTCGTTCTTTCTTTAGTTTTCATGCTCGCGGTAGAAAAACGCCTTGAACAGTCTGTGTCACTGTGAAGCCCTCCAGTGCAGCGTCCCACCGACCAGAGGCTTTCATCCACAGGGCAGAATCAATGAGCCTCTGAAAACCCTGCAACCTGCCTCACACCCATCCCCCCTCACCCCCACACCCTTCGCCCAGCTATCACACCCCTGTAGGGAAGACATCCACGGCCCTGTCAGCTCACATTGGAGTCGGGATGTCTCGGGGACCAGCAGTGGAGGATTCAGGTCGTACTGGACGGCTCTCGGGTAGAAATGAGTTTCTAATCCTTGTGTCACTTCACTGCAGAGTGGGAGCATCCATTTCTCTGTGAATAAAGATAAAACAGTGCACCAGAGCACACTCGTATTTATTTGTGCCTTGACAGTGATCGGTAAGGCCTCTGTTATTTATTGTGTTTCTCCTCAGCGTCTCTACTTGATATTCTGAGGGTACTTTTCCTTGCCACAGCCTTAAGGACTGTTCTGGGGCCTTTATTACCCATGTGTTTTGCTCTTTCTTTCTTTTTTTCCTGTTTTAACGCGCATTATGAAAATGAAGAAAAAACATTGTCCCTTATTTTGGCAAGGAAGATCATTTCTCTGGATTTCATGCACATTCATCACACATCACATTTCCATTTGTTTTCAATCCACTACATAGACATTGATTCCAAATAGAACAAGAAAAACACTTGCCAGGCGTCCCCACTGTCAAAATATCATCAATAATTACTTGTGCCACCACCGGGAGAAAAGAAACACACAGTTCTCTGTGACTAACATCTTCATCGTTGCTCCTGAGGGCGGTGAAGACATCATCTTCTTCAAACATGTTGAGTACGATTACACAACTTGAGAGACTCCCAGGTTCTCTAACTGGAAACCAGTGTTCAGTTTATATACATCCACTTTAGCTTCCACTTTAGCCTCTTGTTGCTAAGCTCCACACAGTCAGTCATTTCTATTCATTATCAGCTCATAAGGCAGTTATGAGCTAAAATCTAGAGAAAAATCTAAATTTAAGAATAACTAATGCTAGTTTATAGCACAACCATAAACAAATGTGAACTAATTAGGACAAAACTGCAGGAAAAATCAGATCATCTTGAGTTTCCAGACATCAATGTGACGAACCTCACTGTAGTTGTAATGTATATTTAAGTGATTTCTATCTTCATGATTAAATATTCCCAAAATAATCATAATACATTGTTTTGTTAGGTCCAAAAAACCTCAGGAGACTAAAGAAATTCATAGAACACATTTTCAAAACATTGCTTTGCTCAACCAACTGTTCAAAATCCCAAAAGGTTTTAGAGTTTACTAACAATGGTTTAAACTGAAAGTTCTAATTGAAAAGTGAGTTTTTTCAAATGCTGCTTTTCTTTCAAAGTTTGACTTCACTGCACCGAATCTCAATCATTTTCTGATTTCCCCTCACATTAGACATTATAAACAGTATCCAGTAACTTATTTCACATTAATAGGTGAAAACCACGTTGACCTTTCAATGATAAACAGCTGGATCCGTCTCCTGCATTGAGAAACATAGAGATATCTCTTTTTTCATTGGGAGCAGAGCTGGTTCACTCTCTCCGTCACATTAACTTAACAGTGAAGCAACTTCTCCAAACTTTCCTGGAGTGTATAAAGCATTTATTATTCAACCTTCACTGCAGCAGCTCCGGAGCCACAGATGTGTTTGGCCTGTGTACATCAGCAACGTGGTGTGAAGGTTAACCTGACCGCACAAGCTTTTCAAGATTCTAATTTCCCTTTGGCATGTGTGATGGGGAAGACCGGATTTTAACCACCAATCGCTCTACCCCCTCAGCCTCTGCCACCAACAACACTGTGCACCCCAGAGTACGAGGGGCTGTGGTCTCTGTGAGGTAGAGGACTCAGCCACGTGTTAGAAGACTGATGTTTTCTAGATAATTATGTTTGTTCTCATAAAAGTCAAGGTTACCTGCTCTGTTTGTTTTGGAAGGAAACCGGCTTCTCCCTCGCAGCATGGACGAGCAGCGATGTGTTGTTGTGTTAAACTTTTGCCACCAGGGCTTGTTTGCGTGTAGATTTAATTATCATGTGAGTCATTTATTAGTCACCTGAAGTCTTAAACACTTTCTTGTTGCTGTGGTGACAAACGGTGAAGCGGTGTAAAAAACTGCCGGTGTTTATGAGCCAACAGAGCAACACAAGTAATCTATTACAACAGAACATCGAGCTACTCTTCTTTCCTGATGCTCACTTTTGGCTTCTTGTCCTTTTCTTCTAGTGCATTTCCAGGTGCTTAGAAATGTAATGATGCTGCTTTCTTCTACTTGAATGTGCAGTTTTACTTTGGTCAACACGATTAATGCATTTTTTCAAAGAGACAATTGTTCATTTTCACAATGTCTGTCAAAAGCCGGCCTGATGCATCAGGTGCAGACAGGCTCATGCAAGCTCGGGTTGGGTATCCACACTCTATAGATCTAAAACAGTCAGGTTAGACAGGAGGAATCATTATTTCAACCAATAACTTAATGTACCTGCAGTATCGACCTTTGAATATTGTTTTAAAATTTCAGTTTTAAATTTAAACCTGACCTAACCCTAACCCTAACCCTAGACCTGAAAGATTCTATTCAAAGATTCAATTGATTCAGCAAAGGCCACAACTCCGTGACCGTAGCAAACAGCTGCTGCGGAGAGGAGTTGAAAATAAGAATGAAGAAGACTCTTTAGCATTGTGTGCCTGTGTGAACTGCCCTCCTCACAGTTTGGTTCTGGACGAGTAAAGAGTGATCAAAGAAAGTCCCCCGAGCCACGCGAGCACAATCGTGGTATTACAGCTAATGAAATTTAGATCGAGTGCGAGTGGAGAGCTTCAGTCAACGTGGCTTAGTGCCGCTCAGCCCAGGGCACCGATCACACAGAATGCAGGCCGGGGTTAACAATCATCCATGAATCCTAAGCTGCTCAAAGTATTCCTTCAGATGCTAAGTATTGGCCTCTGGTCCTTTTCGCTTTTTACTACGAGAACGTCTGATGCATAGTCCATCCGAAAGCCTGATGTCCATTTTTTATTTTTTGCTCCATTAGGAATACGATGTGTAAATGGCCACATTATCTGTCTGGGAACAGTGGTTATGGCAGCCTGTCCTCTATCAACACACTAACAATGGACAGTTGGCCCCGGCCCTCATACAAAGCAGATTTGTGTTGTAGCTCTTGGCAAACAAAACGCTGCGCTGAGTGTAATGTGAGTCAACACACTGAGTTCAATGTGGTAACGCTTACTCCTCCGAAAGGGGATGAAAACATACAGTTATCACATCGAAGCTCAGATGGTTAATTCTGTCTAAACTGTGAGGCTGCTGTGCACAGAGAGCCGAACGCTCAGGAAGTCTCTTTCCTTCCAGGCAGCAGGAACACAGACGTCTGCTTTGAATTCATCTATCGTCTGCTCATCTTCTTCTTAGGGTTGATGGAGCCAGTGGTCACCAGTTTGCCACTGTTGACTCACATTCACACCTACTGTCAATTAAGAGTCTCCAATCAACCTTAACCAATAAGCAAGTGACCCTGACTGCCCCCCCCCCCCCGCTTTGAAACCAAGAAGAGGTTGTGTAATCAAACCGGACATCTCCCAGTTTAACTGTGAAACCGATGGATCAATTTCCAGACGTGTTTGCTTGACATTTAAGACTCGTTCTCTTTCTCAATAAACAAGATTCACCAGAAGCGTTCTGCTGGTTTGCTCAGGCTTTTTATACGAACCTTTAAAATATAATAAAATCCCAATGTGAGGTTTGTCTGTCAGCAGCCGAATCCATGAAATGAATATAGTCAAGCGTAAAATCCTACCTCGGTAAAATCATCTTTCTAAACAGGGATTTAATCTGATAAGTTGACTGAACTCATTCTCATTTGCTGGAACTGTGTGGGAGAGCCAATCCCCAGAGAGCGCAGCCTTACACAATTTGTACATTAACTCAAAACCCTTCAGAAAAGACTCCTTCCTGACAGGATGGCAGTGAAGTGACGTACCGACAGCGGAGAGGATCCAGAGCTGACCCCTGACCCAGTCGAGAGCGGGGGAGCTGCTGTTCTCTGCGTCCGAGATGCTGCGGATTTGAGAAATGACAAACAAGCGCAAGCAGAAAGAGAGAGAGAGGGAGAGAGAGAGGGAGAGAGAGAGAGAGAGAGAGAGAGAGAGAGAGCGAGAGAGAGCGAGAGAGAGAGAGCGACAGTGTGACCCATTCATTAGTGGAGCTGACCCTGCAGGGACAACGAAGCTGTTCATTAAATAGACACTCAAGGCCCGGTCGGGGATCAGACTCTCACCACAGAAGGGAGGATATTACACTCCACATATATGGTTCAAAGCAGAGGTCCTCAGTAAGGGGCCAGGGGGATACCAGGGGCCCTGATGAGGGCTCCGTGGGGCCCGGAGTAAAACAAAGGATCATTTTATTGTGTTTGAAGTTAAGTTTGCTGGAAATGGCTGCAGAGGTTCTCCCTTCTTTTTTTCTTATCGAGGGACCTTAAGGTCTGGAAGTGACCGAGAGCTTGAAATCTGCACTAACTTGAAAAGGAAGAATTATCTTTCCATCACAGCAGCACGACAAGCCCTTCTCCGTTTGAAGGCTCCTTTCAAATGCATTCTTTCAATAATGAGCAACGACAGATCCGATGGGAGGATCCGTCCGGGGCCGAACCATCGGAGGAATCATTAGGAGCCAGTGACAAAGCTGAAAAAGAATCCGTGTGGGTGACTGAGCAGCTTCAGATGAAAAGCAGAGTCATGACACTAACAGGGAACATTCTGTGGACCAGATCGTCTGATTCGGGCTCAACCATCACGGACTCCTCTGTCCATGTACATCACGTCCTCTGGGTTAGGGTTAGGACGGAGGTGGCTCCTGAGTTGTGACACAGCTTTGATGTCCAGAGAGAGGAAAAGTCTTGGTAAAAGTCTGATTCCAGTTTGATCAGCTGTGGCTTGACAGTTGGGTTTTAAGATTTCATACATTCACCATCAGAACAGTCGTCTGACTAACTCCTTTATCTCCTATACACTGACCACAATCCTGTGTTGTCTCCACAGTGCAGCTCATCTTTCACTGAGCTGTGGTGACAGTGAATACATCACCAACACATCCACAGAGCTCACTACTCCAGACATGCATGGGTTTTTAAGTTATCTCCTGAACATGACGTTATAAACACCAGTTATGAGGCTTCAATGCTCCAGTACGTCACTTCACAAACCAGAAGGTGGCATCACAGTGGGGTGGACACATGGCAGGAAGTCAGAAGTAAAGTTATTATAGAATCAGAAATTAGATTTAGTACTTCAACGCAACTATGATCTTTCAATCAACCATAGACAAGTTTTTGTCTATTCTTAAACTTCACTGAACTCCAGCACCATAGGAGTCAAATCAGAAGTTTTTAGTTGTTTAATTTGTGTCTGTGCTCATCAGAGTTCCATTGTTTGTATAGTCTACACAATACACTTTTGTTTTCCTCTCTCTTCCGCCTCAGTAATTCAGTGACAAAGTGATGCTCGCTCGACCCGCTAACTTCTGATTGAGTCACACACAGCACTGTTTCCCCGTTGAACATGAACTCTCACAAGAAAGCAAAGTCTTCATAGGTTATCAGTACATTTATCAGCTATAATAATGAAGACACAGATAAAAAGGTATTTTTGTTTCCTGGATGATAAAACTAAATTTACATTTAGATTGCACAGGTCGAACTCTGTACATTCAATCTACAACTCGCTCCTGCAGGAACGGGGCACATGCTTGGAAATGTTGAGTTTGTGTTTGTGGATTTGTTTGTTCCTTTCTTTCAAGGTCTCATTCTGATTTGAACTTGGATAACAAAGTATAAATGTTTGTGTAAAGAATGGGATAAAACTCAAATATTGTTACCTTTACTGTGAAGGAGGTTATGTTTTTTCTTTGGTTGTCTGTTAGTTGGCAGAATTACACAAAAAACGATTTAATAGATCACAACGAAACTTGTTGGAATGATATGATATAGGTCGGGAAAGATTCCATTAAATAGGTGGGGATCCAAGGTTTCTTAAACATTTCAAGATAAGGTATTGAGCAATATTTTGATTGGTTTTTCAGATAATAATACTGGAAACCTGGCTTTATGTCTGTGATTGTGTGGAGGATCTAGTTAATTTGGATGTGGTTCTATAAGGGGACAGTTGAATCTTGGCTCGGGTTGTGCTCTCTGAACGAACCTCTAGTTTGATGAGGACTTGAGGTGTGTTGAATGAACTTCCTGGTCTACCTGAGCCGCCCTCGTCCTCACTGTCCACTCCAGTCGGCTCCGGGGGCCACAGGCTCCTCTACGATCAATACGGGGTTAATGGGAGGTGAAGTGTGAAGCAGCCCAATTAGTTTGATGCCTATTCCGCTGTCGTATCAATAGCCTTTAGATAACAGGGTGTGAGAGCAGCCACCTTTCCTTAAGTAGTGTTTTTCAACCTATTGACTGGGTCGGAGACAGTTTTCCTGGTGTCAGCTAAGTTTCATTTACTGGAAAAACACACAGCACTGAGCCCTGGCTTCCTTTCTTTATTCAGTACAGGCTGTGCAAAGTGAAGTGTTCAAGGAGCTGCACTGCCTCACCTGGTGTGGGTCTAGAGCAAATCAATAAAAGAAGTATTTAAAAAAACTGAAAGGGTTTGTTAATATTCACAAATGTTACACACTTTAAAAAGCTTCAATCTAACCTAAAACAAATAAACTGAATAAATCTGGTTATTAAAATCATTGTTATTTTCCTTGTTTCATTTTAATGTTCTACATTTAATTAAGTTGGTAGTTTTTTTTATGTAAAATCTGTAAATTGATTTAAATCTTACAGGCAGTTTTAACTTATGATTGAATGTGTTTAACTGCAACAATCTGCTCATATTGATAAAACTTCCCTGCAGTTGGTAAAAGAAGAACTGTTGATGCCAATAAAGTTTGGTAAATTGCTCGTGGCCCCAAACTGGTTTCCAGACATATTTCCTTTCTCACCCAGTGCTGCATTGTTGTTTATGCATTTCCTTATCATCCCCCCCCCCCCCCCCCCCCACGCACACTGTAGCAGTCAGACAGTTTTCACCGCGCACTCAGAATTGTGGAGTCTGACCCGAGTGTAGCACAAAGCAAGGTGACGGATTATTTTTATTGGCTGTGTCACATTTTCTGCACTTCTTGCCAACACGCTTTTCAAGGACCACATTAGAAGAGTCTGTGGATTTATTGTGTCCTCCTTGAAAAAGCATTTTGTGCTTTTTCCTCAGTTAACAACACGTTGAACTGTGTCTGCTTTTTTCTCCAGCGTCAGACATTTGAAGTGTTTGACTAATAGGCTCTTGTATAATAACGATTTTTTAATAAATTCTTGAGAATTTTCAAATGCCGTCATTGGTCTTCACTGATACTAATCACTGTAACTACAGAATGTTTGTTAATTTTACACTTCCAGTCAATTCAAAATTATATCATGTATAGATTTTAAACTGACCAACATGTCTGGATGTCTCTGGATGTCCCTGGATGTCTCTGGATGTCTCTGGATGTCCCTGGATGTCTCTGAATGTTGTTTCTCACGTTGGACCAGACGGTCTCTCTCGGACTTTCATCTGAAGCCAAAAGGTTTAATGTTTTCATTTGTTTCCCAGGTCCGTGGGGAAGGTGCATGGGCAGTGACTGTGGCCCAGGTGGCAGCCAAAGCCGGGCAGTGTGGTGCGCCCATGTGGACGGCTGGACGACGCTTCACACCAACTGTGACCAGGGCGAGCGTCCCTCCAACCAGAGGAACTGTTTCCGTGTGTGCGACTGGCACAAGGACCTCTATGACTGGAAACTAGGTGCCTGGAACGAGTGTGCACCAGTGTCGGCACGGACCTTTGGGGCCGCTCGGCCGTTCACGTGCAGTGGAGGTGAAGAGGGCATTCAGACGCGGGAGGTGAACTGTTTACTCAAGTTAGATGGCACTCCGGCTGAGGATTGCATCTGTGATTACTTTGAGCCCATGCCTCGCCTGGAACAGGCCTGTTTGATCCCTTGCCCCCAGGATTGTGTGGTTTCTGAGTATTCGCCATGGACGTCCTGCTCCAAAACGTGTGGAACAGGCCTCAGGAACCGGGTCCGCAGCGTCCTGGTCCCTCCACTTTTTGGAGGCTCTGTGTGCCCCAACCTAACTGAGTTCCAGTCCTGTAAACCGGGGCCTTGCACAGGTCCAGAGGGCATGTACAGCCTGAGGATCGGAGCCTGGAGCCCTTGTTCCCTCCCCCAGGCACGGACAGCACGACAAGCCAAGCGCAGGAAAGGTAAAGGCGAGGGGCTCAGGGACCGGCCGGGAGTCAAAGATCCCGAGACCAGGGAGCTTATCCAGAAGAAACGGACCAGGAACCGACTGAACCGCCAGGAGAGCCCGTTCTGGGACATCCAGGTGGGCTACCAGACCCGGGACGTGATCTGCATCCACAGGAACGGGAGCGCTGCCGGACGCAGGTGAGGGCGATATTCTTTATGTTAATGTGACCTTAAAGTCTTTTATTCCACAGCACTACTTTGCTGTGGAGCCCTTTAATTATCTGACAAGGACATGAATGGACGAGAGACCGATTCAAATTATATCTTAAAAACGGTTTCATTTGTAGTCAACTATCTTCTGCTGTATGTATTATTGATTAGTTAGTTTTTATATATTTTCTACCTGTTACTTGTCTGTATTACTGTCCATTCATATATTTGCAGAGTCATGTTTCCATGTAGCTGTGATGTCGAGGTGTCTCGTTTTCTAACATCTGAACAAGATGCCAAACTTGTCCTCTTCAAAGTTTCCCTTCCCCCTGTCAGGAGGCAACATGTTTATCTGCTGCGTCTTTGTCACTAACGTGCTGTCAGAGCGATGAAGCACAAACTACCACAGTGTGTTTCCAGACAACTTCCGAGGATGGAAGTGGAAAAAGAAACTCTTTTTTAATGACGTTGTCAATCTCAGCCACTTTACTGGATTTGACAAGTATTCTGGGTTTTGTCCTCTGGTTTGAGTGAATAAGGGAACAAATCAAAAGTCAAATTTAAAGTTGAACCTTCTAGGACATGAAAGACTTAGTTCATAACAAAACACATATTATCACATGAGGCTGTAGTTTCCTTCTAAGTTGCAAACAATTTAAAATAGAAGTGATGGATATTTCTAAACCCAAACTAAATATTTTCATGATTGTTTCTTAAAATTGAAAAGAAATATGCTAGTATGAGGGATTAAACAAGTCAGCAGCTTTGAGCAGTGTCATGAAATTCAAAGTTGGAACTCCATCAAACAAATAATAACTTGATTAGGTCGGTGAATTATCAATATCCAGAATACAGAAGATAGAAGTGCTTCCCTTTATAGAGCTGGTAAACCAAAGTGGGATCTAACTGCTCACCCTGACATTATTACTTCTGTGAGCTACACACACACACACACACACACACACACTGATAATGAGTTGGATCAAATGCCTCTAAATTCCCACTTATCTCACAGCAAAAAAAAAAATGCACATCAAACATTTACTCCCAGGAAATGAGCAGAGAGTAGAGCATCATGAGGAGTGGTACAGTGCACGTTTAAATGAGAATGTATTCTCCTCCAAACTTCTGTATGAGGTGCACACACTGCACAGTCTGATTGTTCCACTGCAAGTGTCAGGCTGGGCTGATTTTCTGAATTTATTATACTTAATAACTACATTTACATCGTGACTTGTGGCATGAGATAATTATCCAACGTCAGGAAGCCGAGTGCGGCTGCAGCCAAGAAGTGTTGAGAACAGGTAAATGCCTCCACTCCTGTTCAGCTCATGTCAAATCCCAAATCTTTTCGTCAAACACGTTTAATGACTGCAGACGTTTATTCTGTGATGATTGCAGCTTAGGTGATTTTGAGAAGACGTCAGAATCAGCAGGTTTTCTCAAAATGAAAGAAACCACCTCCCTTTTAAAGTTCTATCCAATTAAGTGTGATTGTGGGAGAATTCGAGAACATTTACAGAACTAAACCTTTTTTCTTTATTTCAAACCGATGGACAAAAAAAGTCATCTTTACAGTCAGGAACTCTCTCCTCAGAATCAAACCATCCACTGCAACACATGGAAATACTCTCAGGCCTGGTGCTGAGGGCTCCTTGGATTAGCCGAGTAGCTCGCCAAGCTAAACAGGGATCGCCATGCAAGACTGAGTCCAAAGCAAGACATGGGAGTTACACTCTAAACTCTTGAGCCCTGTTAAGACGTGGGGGTCTTTCTAGACTGCAGAAAGAGGCCCCTCAATGAGGAGGGCGTCATGTTTAAATGGACGGCCTCGATGTGAGACTGGCTGTGATTGATGTGTGTGTGTTTGTGTATGTCAGCTGATTAGAGCTGTATTTTTCTGATCAAATGTTAATAATGTTTGGTACAATCTTTTTAAATCCATTACTTTTATGAATAATTTGAAGGTTGTAACCAGTAAGTCTGGTCCAGTCAATTCAATTTACTACAGATGGACTAGAAATCAAGACAAACAGGATCCATCTGAGCTCAAATTCAACATCATCATCCTAAAGGGTCTCAATTCTTAGTGATAAGTCATAATTGAAACGTTTAAATAATTACCCTGCAACATGAAAGAATATAGGAAATAGGTCTGAATGCTATTGTCGGCAATTCCCTTCCAAAAATAACTGTTTCTGTTGATTCATGTTTCCTCAACTGAAACAGAAAAACTTGAAATGTCACAGCTGCTCTGTGGAGTTTGGATCTTTCATGAGGTCTCTGATCTCCAGGAAACAATCAGCGCCGGTGTCAGCCGAGCGCGGCTCCGTTCACATCACATAACTGTCACATACCACTGTACTCCCGGATTTGATCAATTATGTACTAAATCTATTCATTAATGCTTTGTTGGCGCCGAGCTCTCAGCTGTAACCGGGATCAAATATTTCAAAGGAAGCGTGAAAATAACTCACATGCCCTTAGGAGCATAAATATTAATCCTTGACTTGTTTATTTCTTGTTCTAAAATATTCATAGTTGTTTTTGCCACTTTCGAAAAAAAAAAAAGAAAGTGGAACAAACTTCCCTGGGAAGCGATGAACCCGTCGTCTCACAGCCAGACGCTCTCTGAACATCGTGCTCACTTCATTTCCAATTTCTTTTGATGAGCATCTGCCACTGGGCTTTTAATTTCTCTGTGGTCCGGAGCTCACCCCAAACATGGCACCTTCCTCTATGACTCAGTGAGAGTTGGTGTCATGACCTTTTTAAAACAATGTGGGTGTAATATTACATAATCGCACGGTGCTATGATTTCAATCGCACAGTTCTTTCCTTTGTACGTGTAAAATGTTTCTTAAATCACTTGACCCACATTGAAGTGTGGTTTAGACCATTTCAGCTGCCGTGTCTTGCTGAACGCTTTTCAAATAATCAGCAAGCTGTTGTTGGAGTATAAAAATGTATTTGGTCTGAAAGCACTCGCACACCATTGTTTAAAGTTCCTCTGTGAAATCTAAAGGTTTGAAAAAGAGTGTTCCTCAGACATTATCTCACTTATTTAAATAGAGGATGATTGCGTCCCCATTCTGTCTGAATGACTGAGATGAAGAAATAATGACTTCTTCTTGCAACTTTTAAATCTCCACAAAAAAAGAAGATGCTCAGGCACGCGCACAACAAACGGCAGCGACTCACAGGATCCGGCTGCAGTGAAAATAGGTCATCGGCTGCATTAGAGGCTTTTTTAAAACACAAGTAGTTCTATCTGAGACAGGAGGATCGAGCCACGACCCTCAGTGCGGCGCGATCGCTGTGTATATTCCTCATTGTTTGCCTCAGATGTAAAAATGAACCGACACACCGAGCGCGTTTGGCGGAAAAACAAATCCGAGATTTTTCACAGCGTCGCTTCGCTTCCACTTCAGAGACTGCAGAGGTGTTTAAATCTGCAAAGACACAGGAGTCAGAGAACAAGAAGAAGAAGAAGAGAACTCGTACCCCCGCTCACACATTCATACCAAAGGTCTGAGTCGCTGGAGGTGAAGTGCGGTGGCAACGCCTAAACGAGCGGTTTCTAAATGAAGCGGAGCTGTAATTAGCTCTAATAGCTTGTGAGCTGCAGCGCCTCCAGGGGGAAGACGTCCAGGCCGAGCTGCAGCGAATTACAACACATCTCTAATGATTCTACATCTAAACGCAATTTACATGATCAAAAGATGTTTGTGAACAATTGATCAGAGCTTGTTTTGGTTGTGTGAACGCATGAGACCATAGCTGCACACACAAAAACACATACACACACACACACACATACACACACACACATCCACATGGTCTTACTCCTAATACTTTCCCTCTCTGCAGCCTGAGACAGAACATGGCACCAGAGACGGGCAGGGCGTTTAAAGTGAAGCTTTGCACAACAGTTATAGTGTCGTACATCTGCTGCTCTGACATGTTCACGGACAATAAACTGTGGCTCTAAGGCATCTTGGCACATTAACAATAAGACGACATCGAGACGTAAGTGGAAGATTTAACTTCTCTGTAATGAGGCGTCAGTGACCTGAGCACCGCCCGGCTCTGTTCACCATAAATATGCTCTGTGACCGCTCGATGCCAGAGGATAACAAAGGGATAAATGGATCAGCTGTGAGGCTTATTTGTGTCCTGATTGTGTTTCATTCTGAGGCGACAACGCATTAATTATATCACACATCAATGTGCTACCTGTACGTCCACGTCCTATCTCCTCCAGAGGGTTCAAGCACCTATAAAGGAGTGTGGTAGTGACTCTGAAGTTTGATCACGTTGTTTTAAAAGTAAAATGTGTTGGAATGGGTGTAACCTCTGGGTTAGAGTTATCAGTAGTATTTATGATCAAGTATTGTCAAACATTTACTAATTCTTAGCTTCTAAATTGGATTTCCAGTTTGTTTATTGTTTACTGTTGTAACTTGATGAAATGATGTGGACATGTTGTGGATTATGGTTTATTTGCTTTTATTTGTTCAATTCCCGAGATTAGCTTCATGCTACACGTGATGCTACAGCTACTTAGCTTAGCATACATGCTGTAAGAAAAGGGGAAAACTAAAGTTAATCAGCCTGACAGCGTTTCCAAATCTCACAAGTAACATGTTTTATCTCGTTTGTTTAATCTTTACTAAAATGACTTGTTGTGGTTTACTGGTGCTTGTGCATTGGACTTTTTTTCAAGGTCTCCATTGTATTATTCAGTTTGGGTTTGAAGCAAAGGAAACCAGTGTCTTCACCATCTCTCCCCTCCTCTTCCTCGTTTATCGTCTCCCAGCCTCTGTACGATGAGGGACCTGCCGCTGACCGTCCAGTCCTGTGTCCTCCCTAAAGACTGCCAGCTGACCGACTGGACCGACTGGGGCCCTTGCTCCAAAGCCTGCGTGGACCCCGTGTTCCCCAGAGGAAACCGCACCCGGAGCCGACAGGTGCTCCAGTTCCCGGTGGGCGAGGGGGCGGACTGCCCACAGGTGGAGGAGCTGGAGTCTTGTGAACCTCAAGGGGACGGCGTGCCGCCCTGTGCCACGTGAGTTTCTCCTTATGATGCGGGGGGGGGGGGATTTGAGTGAAGGGGCAGTTTGGGGTATCACAGCCTAGAGATACAAGAGTCTGTGACGTTTTTCTAATACCCTTCTCCTCCTGGGCTCTGCTTTTAAACTGAAAGTACCTACACAGTGTAGATAACGTTAATGAAAAACAGGAACCCATCTTTGTCTTCAACAGTTAGAACTTTGACTCTCCTCCCACAGAGCCCTGTCCCTCTCTGATCGATCCCTGCTGTTCCCTTTTCTCCGTCTCCTGCAGTTACACCTGGAGGAGCACGGAGTGGAGCGACTGCCGGGTGGACGTGCTGCTGAGCCAACAGGACCGGCGACGCAACAACGCCACGGAGCTGTGTGGGGGGGGCCTGCAGACCAGAGAGGTTTACTGTGTGGAGGCCAATGCTGAGCTCCTGAAGTATCTCAACGACCTCAGGGAAAAAGACAAAGGTTAGAGACAAGTGAAAATCAGGGACAACCTGAATATGATTCTTTTTATTTAGAATCTGCATTTACTCTTTACTTTCATCATCCTACATTAAGTTAATATGCATCACACCACTTAGAGAATTTGCTTTGACTCCTCTCTCATACTGAATCAACACTGGAATGTTTCAAACGCCTGAAATGGAGAAATTTGGAAACATGGTCAGTCCCATTTATGTTTGAAATCTCTGAAATCTACTTTAGTGAGGTAAATATAGATAATGATAACTTCTTATATTTTATATATATCAGATACTTAAAAAAAAACTTAAATTTGAAGTATTCAGTACATTTAGATCTGTTATTAGTTTGCAGTACATGAACGGTGTTAGAGCTCTTGAAAACCTGGGGTCCAACTTTTTGCAATTAACTTTATCGCTTGTGGTTGAAAGCAAAACCTTTAGGTTTAATCGTGACAGTATCCAGGGATCATAGCAGCAATACATTATTTCAATCTCCTTACATATTCACATATTTTTTAATACATATTATTGATGCTAATTGAAGCCTTATCATGAAGACCAGCTGCTTGTTGCTGTTTTCCACACGTAGTGAACGGGTCTTGAGGCCAATTAGACTTCTGTCATATCTGAAGAAAACATACGCCTGGAAGATCACAGACTGAGATCCCTAATTTAACTTCACTTCAGCAAAACCAGTGAAAAAACAGACTCACTACTAAACCAGTGTGACTCAGCAGATCTTATGTCACCACTTCCCTGCCCCCTATCTTCACTGTGACTGTGGCTTTCGTTGTCAGCTTCAAGTTCTCAGTCAGAACATTTAGAAGGATTTCTTGCCGCTGCCACTCTCTCTCCCCTTTCGACCAAATCAGGCGTCATTTAGAACAAGGATTTGCTCGTGTGTCCTGCTGTGACTCGTCAGTGTTCACGAGTGCAAAGGCCTCCATTTCTGACACTTGTCAAGCCAGCTTAGAGTCAAAGCTGCCCTCTTAAGGAGGGTGTTAGAGACATTAGTCGAGACTAAGCTCCTGGAGACCAATCGTGCTGATCGCGTGAGGGAGAGAGTGACGAAGAAGAGAGGAGGTGAGATTTCATTTGACACTTGTGTGCCCCAAACAGAACGATGCTCCTCTTAACTTTGCCCCAACAAATATCTCATAGTAAAAATATACTGATAACAATGATGACTTTAGTTAGTCCTAGTGAAAAATTTGTAAATCTTACAGTTATCTACAGGTAAAATATAAATTGGTCACCATTCTCCTGCCTCTTCCGCCTGAAGGAGCCGTTACAGTTGTAGAGAGGTAGAGCGGGTCGCCCACTAAGCAGATGGTTAAGTGCTTGAGATCTTCTACCATCTCTAACTCTGTGCACTGGCCTCTCGATGACATACGTCTGCTGTATCTTTAAAACACAACTGAAGACGCACTTATTCAAACTGGTCCTCATTTCCTCTGATGTGGTTTAATGTTTGTATTGTTTTTATTATCTTTCTGTTCCACATATTTCATCTTCTTTTATTGCTCACATTCCATGTTTGCTCTTCTGTTTATGCTGTTCTTTAAATGTTTTATTATTCTGAAGCACTTTACGACCTGTAGCTCTGTGGTAGATGCTACGATAAATAAGCTTTACTAACTGTGAAAAACACATTTCTCCACAACAACATCTACACGTCACGCATATTAACTATTCTGAGGTAAGTTTAATATGAAGCCTTTAAGCTTGAGTGGATCACTGTGGAACCGAGGAGAGATTTCACACACTTGGAGAATGGGTTTAACAATATCTGATGCAACCCGGTGTTAAAACCTGCAGCTCCAGAGCTTTGGTGAAACGTCTATAGGCTGCTACACTGGTTTCATGATGGTGACATGGTGTGTATCCTTCTGGGTTCTGATTCTACTCAAATTGTCTTGTGTGATGATGCATTCATTTATGATGATGACTCATAAGTGAAGAGCCGGGTTGATCAGCTGCTTTCAATCGATCAGCAGTCCTTTGGTTTTCTTGGTATCGACCCCAATTAAAGAATAATGCGTCTGATAGCAAATGTAAATTCCAGGGCCAGACAAAGCATCTTGTATTATATATGGAAGGATGTTTAATGTATAAGACAGAACATGTGCCTGCAAAGAGCTGGATCAATCATACATGTCCATGCGCCTGTAACCTCTGTTAAGACGCAGTTAAAGATTCATATATACAACATGTTGAGAGTGGTGTTGCGAGGGCTGGATCTGCAGAGTTGTGCCTGGGACCCCCCCCCCCGCCTGATGCATAAATATCACCATGCAAAAGGGCACCAGATATCCTCTGGATCTGGAATCGCTTTACCACCTCCTTAAATCCCAACCTTAATCTTTATGGGGGAGCAGCACGGATCTGACCCGGGATATGTGTCTTCGTGTCCCCAGCTGAGGCTGTGTAACTCTGGGTTCTTTGTGAGCTCAGCCGTTGGAGGGGATGGATCCATAAAGAAACCACTTCCAACCCTGTGGGAGTTGACATTTCTTTATTGTTCCCAGTGTTTCAGCAGCAGATTGACTGAAACGTTCGGTGGAGCTCTATTAACAGAATTCATGAGATATACTGTTAAAGTAAATGCTAGTTCTATTAAAAACTTGGCAGGAACAAAAATGAGTGAAGTGACAGAAGCCATAAAACAAATAGTTTCTATAGAGAGAATGAGACAGGAGAATCAATACTAATCTAATGTCTTTGAATTTAAATAAAGAGCTGGAGTCTTGACATGGTCTGAATAGCTCAACATTAATACAGGAAACAAAGAGAAACACTCCGGCTCCGACTCAAGTTAAAACATATCACTGCAAACTGATCCTTTCAGCTTTTCTGCAAAATCTAAACATGAACAAACAAGTTTTTCTTCTTTCTGTTAAGAGTCATTTATTACTTTTTTGAAGAGAAGTACAGAGAAACAGGAAAGAGAAGAAACACACGTCGTAAACAACTTGAATCCCACAGAAGGAATTCAAGCTAAACGGCAAAACTATTTCTCCAAATGTGAAGGTAAATACACGGCTGCTGCTCCGGATGAGAGGAAACTGCTTCAACACTTCATATTTCAGCCCAGCACTTCTGTCAGCAGCTGTAGTCTGGGTACAAACATGAAATTAGTGAGCAAAGGTTTAGAGTTACAATCCCAGAAAAAGCTGTTAAGACTTTGGCAAATATATTTTTACTTATAAAACAGAACATCTGCTACATTTGCACCTGATTTCTAGAAAACTCTGGAGTTTTAAACCCTTAAGACTTTTGGAAACACTGCTGCGTCGTGAAATATGAACACGTCAGAGCTTCCTGCTTTGTGATTGACACTCTTCCAGTTGTGAGTTCCTCCTACATGACTGACTGGAGACTTCACTGACTCTCACCAGTAGAAACCCCCGACTAGTAGATCTGGTCTCCACACTTTATTCCACCTTCACCCCTCCTTTGCTCTGATTGGCTGTAGCTGTTGCTAAATTGCCTAGAAAGTTTGTCTAGAATTAGCCCGAAAAAAATCTCGTACGTGAAGGCAACTTGTTGGCGAGGCTCTTGAATTGTGTCACATAGATTCTGATTGAATGCCGACTTGGCTCCGATCTCTGGCTTGTCTTGGTGATATGTATTATCACACAGAGAGAGACCCAGATCATTTCATCTATCTCCTTGACAGACAGCAGATAAACACGTTTTTCCCACCGTGGTCGGTTGCTTGGAAAGACTTTAAAGGGCGACGCCAAAATCAGGACAATCAGGAGTTAATTAGCTGCCGTGAAACAAAGAACCTAAAACGTGCCAATTAACCATGTTAGTAGGTCTGTCAGTAATCTGATTTCTTTTGATCGTCCGACCCCAGCATCTCCAAACCGATGAGATGACATTCAGCAGCTGCTTCTGTTTGTGAAGCACGACTCCAAACGGATTTAATCTTGTTTTTAAAGCTCTCTGCTCAGGTTGTTCGTCTCTCTGTGGCTTCTCCTGCTGCTGCAGCTTTAGTCTCTGCTTGTCTCCATTGTGCTGTTTCCTCTCGCTCCCTGGGTTTGTTTGATAAAGCCTCAGCCTCCCCCGATGTGTGTGTAGCTAATAGCACTGTCTCCCCCCTGTAATTGCAGCGGGTCAGACCCAAAGACAGCAGAAGCCTAGTGTCCCCCCTCTCCTCTCCATCAGCTTCCAGATTACAGGTAGGTGTTTGAAGGCACGCTGATTGTTAATCCTCTACTCCTTCTTTTCTCTCCTCTCCTTCCTGTCCCTCCCTCTCCATATTCTCTCCTTTCCTTTGCCTGATGTTTTTTTATATGTGTTCCCTCTTCTCTTATTTTCTTAATTCTCCCCTTGTTCCCTGTCTTCTATCCTTGTTTCTTCTTGTCTTCTCCTCTGTCCTCCTCCCCTCGTTTTCCTTAAACTTCTGTTATTGTGATATTTGATATATATCTTCGGTTAATGGGGTTTACTAGAAATAAAGGTTTGTTTCAAAATCTCTCCTGTTTTCATAACCTTTGTATTTATTTGATCCTGTTTTCTATCCCTCTCTTCTCGCTCCCTCTCATCCTTTGCCACTGCCTCTTCTCATCTTCTCTTCTAACCTCTGTCCTTCTCTCCTCTTCTTCCTCTCTCGCCTTTTTCCTTACCTCCATTTTTTATTTAATCTTGTTCCATATTCCTTTTTCTATTTATTCCTCTTCATCTTCTATACGTCACTCGTTTTCCCTCCTCTCTCCTTTTTAATAACCTATCTCCTTTCCTTGTTTCCTCTCATCTTCTATCGTAACCTCTTTCCAAATCTCCTCTATCCCTCCTCATCCATGTCTTCCTACTCCCACTGCCCAATATCCTCTGTTCTTTTTCCTTCTCATCTTCTGTCCTTGTCTCTAATCCTGTCCTCCTCTTCTCTCGTTCCTGTCTCCTGTCTCCTGGTTCCTCCCCTCCATTTCTATTCCCTTGCTCTTGTTTCCTCTCTGTCCTCTATTCCATCCTTGATTCATTTTCTCTCCTTTCGTCTCCTTCCTTTCCTCTCTTCTCCTCTCCTCAGGCAAACTAATTCAAATATTGATTTTACCAACACTTTTAAGATTCTCACTGTTCTCATGCTCTAGATTTTCGATGAAGTCTACATATAAAACAAATCTGTGTTTCTAACCAGGTTAAAATACCATTGTTCAGTATTATTACAGGTATTATTACTACAAAGTTCTATATTTGGGTTGAAAGAGTGAGACTGTGAGAGAAACTTTGTTCCCTCATTAACAGAAATGGAAAGTGAGATGTGAGATGTCTCACTTTCAACTGAGACATCTCACTGTCGACACTAATCCGTTGTCGCTTCAGCACAATAGAAAAATGAGCTCACTGGAGAAAATACTGTAAAAATGGACTAACAGAGAAAAGCAGGATAAAGAGGGACTTTTATTTCTCTCTTCATCACACGGATACTGATACTGTACTGGTCCTCGATTCTGTATTCACACATGGATTGATGTGGAGAGATTGAAGTCAGTGAACTCAATAAGATGTGGATTAACACTGGCTCAGCAAACTCACGGTTTGACTTTCAGTGTATTTGTAAGAGGAATTAGCCATTTTGCATTTCAAAAGCTCCACTTGCGTCTCCCTGTACAGTTCTGAGGGAATTATGACTCAGCTCTCCTGACTCTGGGAGACTGTAAGCTCTTAGATGTCTTGTAGGAACAGTTGGAGAACTGGAAGTAAAGTGCCTGAGGTTCAGGCGTGTGAATGACTAAGTATCCACTTTAAAATAAAAACCTATTTGAAATGTATCTCTGTAACACTTGAGCAGTGGAGATCAAACCATCCTCCTACTTTGGGGAGAAACGTGGGACAGGTTTATATTTTCTCTAACTCTGGTGTCACGGCTGAAATCCTGAAGTCTTGACATCTCTGTGATGACGTTAATGTTTACACAGGTTGTTTCTCTTAATGCTTCTCACAGACAAACATGAAATATGAGGCTGTTGACACGTGAGCAAATGTAACGCACAGTTCCACTGAATGATATCACACTCAGTGTGACACAAATCAGCAAAATATACAACACAGATCTAATTGTTTTTTAGACCTATTAGTACTTATTTAACAATTAAGTCTTTCCAACTGTCTTTATTTCTTCAGACAGTCTGATAGCAGCTGAGTGAAAAGTTATTCAGATGCACAGCTGGACGTGTTTGCTTTGTACGTGTGGAGCTGGAAAGCAAACAAGCCTCAGACGTGTCAGTCAGTGTGGTGCTGCAGGCGGGGGTGGGGGGGGGGGCTGAGTATCTCAGTGTGTTCACCAGTGACGCCCTGGAACCTGGGAGGTGGTGAACTGTTGTCCTGGTGGTTATGGTATCATTGAACATTCTGGGAAATATGTTTCTTTCTGAGATAAGGGCTGGATGAGCGGATCGATGGTGTTTCCATATCTCTGCACTAATTATAAAGCAGCAGCCAGTCGGTGAGAGATTAGTGTGAGACTGGAAACTGGAAGATAATCTGCTTAAAATCTACAAAAATCCCAATTTAATAGACTTTGCTGCTCCCAGTCTAAACCCTATTAGAATATGACTTGTAATTTATTTTTCAACCAATTAGATGAGAAAATGTTTAATAGGAGTTTTTAAATGAGACACATTCTGCTCAGAGTCAGGTTGATCCTTTTAATTTGTGTTTTCATGCTCTGCTCTAAATCACTCTCCTTCTGCTGCAGAGCTGCTGCTCGTCTGAAACACAAGGTTCTAGCTCCTGTCTCATTAACTCTGCTGAACTTTTACATTCATAAAAAATACATACAACACACTCCACTAAAGAAACATTGAAAAAGGCACCATATGTCTCCTTTGAGGTTCTGGTAGGTTGTTACCTCATGACAGAACCAGGCTGTTTCCCTCTTTTCACAGAATAAGCTGAGCTTAAATGTCAAAGTACAGCGTCAAGGCCGTTATCTTTCTGCCAAACACAGTTTGGGATTCAGAGAGGTTCGTCCTCGTTCTCCTTCGCCGTCCTCGCATTTTCTGTCAATCTTTTACTTTCTTCCCTCAAACAAAAAACGAAAAAAGGTGGCGAAGAGAATAAAAAACCTGGACTCACGGCAGGGAGATACAGTAGCACCTCTTTGAAATGACACTGACACCGACACACACACAAAATGTGAATGCATAAATGCATAAACTCGATATCTTCAGACACTCCACACATCAAATGTATTTATCGTGCCACGGTTCAGCGGAGAAATGTGATCTGCACAGTTGTCACAGATCCGTGCCTGGCATGGTGATGGCTGCTCCCCTTTTCTGTTTCCCACAAAGTTGCTCAGAGGGAGTTCACACGGCCGTGCACCTTGCAGTTTCATCGCGGCACGTAGAGGGAGAGCAAATGCCAAATTACACCTCAAGCCAATGCATCGCTGCTGTCGTGCATTGGCAGGACTCCACGATGTATTATGTTGCTAGCATGCTGCGGCACGAGATAATCACTGATAATTCATCATTCTGACGTTTGAAACTGGGAGGTGATGAACAGAACAAAAGGGACAATAGTTTCCATTTCACAGATATGCTTTCTGTTTTCTTCTCTGTGGGTTTTATCTGATCTCTGATGGGATTTGAATGCCAGGAATAAAAGTAAATTCCATAAATACATGTCCTTAGTTCCTGGTTAGTGTAGAGCTGGTAACAAAGGTTCATTTCTACCTGCTGCTCATTTTGTGTTCCCTTTCCCTCGACCTCTCAGCCTCTCGCCCGGTGGAGAACAGACTGTGCGAGGGGCCGATCCCCAACAGGTCGCAGCTTTGCCAAATCCCCTGTCCCATCGAGTGTGAGGTGTCGCCGTGGGGCGCCTGGGGGCCGTGCACCTTCGAGAACTGTGACGATCAGGCCGGGAAGAAAGGTTCAGAGTTTAAAAACAGAGAGTGGTTCACAGGCTACGAGTGCCACTTCTCATTTTGAACATTTGAATGATTTTCAAAGTGAGATGACGTGTGACGAGGATGTGATGTTGACGTGAGTGATAGTCAGATTATAGTCTGTAATTTACAACAGGAATATTCCAACTCTTGTTAACATTATAATAGGTCAATAGTCACATTATTGGTTTCCACGTAAATGTTGTCAGTGTGTTACGTTGATTTACGAAGAAATCCGCATTCTGACAGACATGATGAAAAAATCAATGGCCTCTAATTATCCCCTTGTTCTTGTTTCCTCTAATTACACCAATGTATTTCATTTAACATGGGAATTATACAGTTTATTGTTATGTATGTTATTTCAGTAACTGCCCCTCACATAAACATTGTGTTGTTACAGTGGCAGTAACTGCTGTCCATGCTCCATTCAACACTTTGAATGATGTTTTTTTTAAAGGCAGCAATATAATTGGCTCACGGTTCTGTATAAACACTATAACTGAGTCTGAAAGCATCAATGAAGCTGCCATCTTCATCATAGTTTTTACTGCATAATATTAACCTTTTTATTCAAGCTATAACCGACCATATAGCCTCATGAATATCAGATGATTGAGGGTTTCTAGTCATCGCAGGTCATCTTATTAAAAATACATAGGAAACACAGCTTCAGTGCAGCCGCGTTGGAATAACATTTTCATTTCCTGTAACAGCAGTTGGCAGCTGCTCAAAGGAGGCATTCACCGATTGGGTAGAGTGCAATGTTCATTCACAAGTAGATGGGTCTAATTCACTTTGCTGTTTGTGGAGGAGCGATTAAGTGATCAGCGCCGTGTTCACTCAGGCTTAGAACTAATGTCACAGGCTTCTCCCTGCAGTGGACACATGTGCATTATGCATATGTTCAGAGAAACTCTCAGGAAACAGCGAGGACGAGGTTTGTTGAGGCCTTCAGCTCGGGCCATGTGAGGAACCTGTCACGTTTAGTGTGAATTAGTTTTATTAAAGACCCCGTGAACTGTCCCTTTGCTCATCTTTCAATTATCTCTTATTTTCTAAGTATATATATAAAAAGATGAATCCTCCCGTCCAAATGGGCATTAACTGATTTGATTTCTATCTGAAATCTCTGTCCCTGTGACTATGAGATCTGCCAATTTTTGGTCAGCACAGAGAGACGGTGCAATTAATCACTTAAATCAGTCAAACCTGAAGTGATGGTGAGAGTTCCTCAATAAAAGAGAATATAAGTTTTAAGCTTCTGTAAACGCCTATAAATCTGATATCTGTTTCATTGGGACAAAACCAAACTCATCAGAACAATCAATTATCAGAGGTGGAAGAAATCTGTAACTTGGAAAAGTGGAGTAAAAAGTAGTGAAGTAGAAACATTGTTTCAAGTACCACAAAATAGACAAAAAAACGATATTGTCAATAGCTTTGTTGTGGTTCTAAAAAGCAGGTGTCTTCATTCTCTTCTCCGTCCTGCAGGTTTTAAACTGAGGAAGCGACGAATCACCAACGAGCCGACGGGCGGGCCGGGGAACTGCCCTCACCTGGTGGAGGCGGTGCCGTGTGACGAGCCCAGTTGTTACGAGTGGAAGCTGCTCAGCCTGGACCAGTGTGTCCCAGGGGACCAGAAGAAGTGTGGCCCCGGCTCCCAGCTCCCACAGATCCAGTGCGTCAACAGCAACGGTGAGACTGGGAGAATAAGATCTCATTGATTTATTTTTGATCCTCCTCCATCACAATAAATAAAAATGCCGGTTTGACCTTATGAGAAAAATCGGATGTTTTCAAAGTCACGTCCCGACTGACCCTTCGACTCTCAAAGTACAGTTTGTACCTGAGGAGATTTCCTTGACTGGACTCCTGGTTCCCATTCATCCACTTTGTGAGGACTCCTCTCCCTCCTCCTCCTCCTCCTCCTCCTCCTTCCCCTCCTCCGGAAACCTCTCATACGCTTGCTTGATTCGGCGACACCACCTCTCTCACGCTGTCGCTCTCATTACGATCTCTTCCACTTTGCAAGCACAATTAAACTCTCTGGCTCTAAATCAAACCGATCCTCTGCGGCCCTGCGTCTCAGAGTATCTCGTGCCCTTTGCTGCTTCGGCGTTTTACTGCTTCCCTTTGTTACTGTAAATCTTCGCCCATAAGGGCCGGAGGAGCAGAGACGTGTTCTGGACTCGCACTTATGTCACAAGCAAAAAGAGAAGCCAGGAGACATTATTGATTTTAATTAAAGCTTCTTTCTGCCGGTTTGATGTGGAACCAGATAGCATGTTTATTGACTGGGTATGTAAAGTTAGAGTGCAGCCGCAGCATTAGGAATCTCATTCACTTCCAAATGCACTCGGTAAATCCTCATTTTATGATCCAGCACGTTGACTCTGCTCGTGTTTTCCCGGCGGAGAACGTGATTTGTCCTCCTAACGTCTGCCACAAATCACAGTCCGTGCATCAGCTGCAGGTATTAGATGAAGTGGAAAACACACACACACACACACACACACACACACACACACACACACACCCATGCTGCAGGAGAACCCCCCCCATACATGTTCACTCCCTCATCTGATGAAAATTGATTTGTTCTCTTTGGGTTTTTTTTCATTCTCTGCTTTTTTTTTGCCTCAGAGATTTGTCACTGCAGCGTCGGCAGTATATTTTCTGCGAGTGTGTCCCGGTCATAAAACGAGAAGGCCACACAGCCGGTGCCCCAGACAACAGACCAAGGTCGATACTAATGTTATTGAAAGCAGCTCTGGATATTCCCCGTGCTGACTGGCTGCCCGCTGAGCTCTTCCTCTCGTCTCAGGGCCGTTCTGTTCATTCATGGTTTCTCTGTGTGAGCCTAAAAACTGCGAGGTCTCCTTGTCACTTCTTATTTTTTAATGCCGTCTCAGCTCCATCGTGATTGGTTCACAGCACAACAGTCAAAGTGACATGTTAATGCAAAGTCAGGCCCGCTCTGCTTATTGAAGCTCAAACGATTTGTCTGCAGCTTTGAAATTTTTTCATTTCGGCCATTGAGAGATTTACATTTTCCCGGCTGCACGCGTCGTTTACAGAGGTATAGTCTCCGTTTGGTTCATGGCAGCACAAGAAGCAGCACTGAGGAATATGTGGGTTAGAATAATCCACTTAAGGCTGATTCCAGCAGGTTTTTAATAAATCATGAACGATGGTGCAAAAAATGTGGGAATCCCACGAGAATCTGCTCTTTGCATGTTGAGTTCCACTTCACCACGGCCAGAGTCCAGAATGTGTCCACATGAATATTCTGCAGGTAATCCATAAGAAAGGTATAATCAGCTGTCATGTCAATTTGAAAAGCACCAGTGAAATGGTTTGAATTATTTCTGTGGTGAAGCTTTAGGTAAAACCAGGAATGTTGGATCAACCCAGAAATGTCACTGGTATGATTCCTGTTGGTTTAGATTCTCATGCTGAAAGGATTCATTGATTCAGTCTCTCAAGATCAGGAGCCATGAATTCTTTTTAAGAAATCTGTGAACATGTCCTAAGAAAACGTTCGATCTTGCAAAGTTAAAGAAAGTGAGATGCCAGTAATCCCTATTTGCATACTTAATGTAAACGTTCCAGTAAAATAATGTCAAACTCCTTGATAACAATTAATAGTACTTAGTTCAAAAGAACATTAATGTGCAAAATGTTTGTTGCTGTTGTAGCAGCTCAAGTCTCAGCCTCTTATCTCGTGGTCGGGCCCTTTCATTGGATAACAAGTTAATCTGAGGAGCCGTCAGATGATTATAGGAAAAGAACGAGGGAAAACTAAGAAGTAACATTCGTCAAGTACCAGATGTGAAGAGAAGTACACACATGAATCGCTGGCAGTACAAATCCAGCTCCCCCTCCACATAATACCCTGTTTATGAAACAGTGTGAATGAAGCTTCCATTGTATTTTGTTTTAAATCCTCACTGCTCGTCTGCAGACTCGTTCCTACACCGGGCACGAGGCGGCCGAACACTGCCAAGCTCGTCCTGCTGCCAGTTTGGAGAATGTCCCTCCTCAAGTTGTCTGAGGGGACGACAGACAAACGGACTTCTTGAGAAAACGAGCACGTCTCCTCAATTTGAAATGAGCTGTGTGCTTGACATTGTGCGATGGATTAAGACACACACAGCTGCTGGAGCTGCCTCTGTAGTGAAGTGTAGTTTGAAGGTGATCATTTGATTCTTGCAGTGAAGACTTTTAATCTATTCTCAAGTTACTACCGGTGCGTGCAAAACTGAAAAGTGAGCATTGATAACTTAATCAACAGGAAATAAAACCAAGATTAAAAAAAAAAACAGAATCAAGGATCCTTTATTGAGACAAAAGCAGCTTATTAGATGTTATGATTTATCAACTGTATAAGTGACCTGCCACTGGACCCAGTCTCCAGAACCCTGAAGCCACCTCCGCTGCACAAAGAGCCGTTCACCTGTTTATTCAAAGTTCTCGACTCTCGAACCCTCGAACTCGAGAATCAGTTTTTTTGTTGCCGTTGTCGAGAACGAGCTGTTGTGGTGATTAACAACGTCCCTTCAGTTGATGAGTCCCAGCCGTCACCGCTGCAGAGTGATGCTCGGGAGTCAAAGTCTATTAATTAAGAACGTGACGTGGTTCCTAATTATACTAAATCTAACACTGCTCTTCTTTGTCCCCTGAACAATACACAAGACAAGTGTGAATGATAAGATGAACAGTTCTCTGTGAGCCAACGTTATATTACATTAATACTAATATTCTTGTTATCTGTTTCCTTTTTATTCCGACTTTCTTCAACTTAATCTCACAGCCTGGTTGTATTTTCACTTTAAATTCAAAATGCAGCTTCTTCCTGTTTAACCTCTCAACTTCAACCAGTGTGGTACTTTCTGTTTCTCTTCTTCAGGGGAGGTGGGGGACGCAAACCTGTGCTCGTCCTCCCCGGCTCCCGAGCCCGTGCCCTGCGAGGTGCCTTGCTCCAGGGACTGTGTGCTCAGCGACTGGACGCCCTGGTCCACCTGCTCCCAGACCTGCTCCAGTAAGACCATCGAGGGGAAGCAGATGAGGATCCGCTCCATCCTGGCGTACAACGCCGGCGAAGGTGAGTCTCCACCGGCCGACAGCCTCCCGCACCGCTGAGTGTGGAAGTCTATGCAGATGAGATGAGGGATATTGGGTTAGTCACGGCCTTTCAAGTCGTCCTTTGCTGTCACTCAGCGAATGTCTGGATTTCACACTCGTCTGCATCTGTCCTTATCTCCAACCGGCTGCTTATCGGCCCTGCTGATTATTTCTGTCGGCCTGTCTCCGCGCCTGACACTCACTCCTCTATCTCCTTCTGAGATCATTCCTCCGCTTACACTAAATCTGCATGTGTGTGTGTGTGTGTTTGTGTTCCTGTGTGTGTCTTTTTCTTTTTGTCATGACACCAAACATTTCATCTGGGTGTGTTTCCCTCTCTTCAGTCACTGCGATGGTCATAGCATGGATCACGGTGATGGAGGGTAACATTTGTAATTAAAGTTTTGCCGGTAGCTGTGTTGAACCTCTAGCTGTGTGTGTCCACACGTAGCAAAATGATTGTTTGCTTGTTTTCTGTTGTAAACACTATAATGTATTATCATAACAGCTTTAGGGTAAGTTATAAATTATTTAGAAGTCACTCGAGCAGATCTGCTATAGTCAGGGCTCGTTGGCCATGTGTGAAATTAGCTTCAGATCGTGTTGTGCTGTTCTCTGTTGTTCTGCTGTTGTGTTAGTTCACGTCCTGCATGTCTCACTCATCACCTTAACGTGTGTAACATCTGTATTTGTTGAAGGTCTTTCACGGGTCCCGAGGTTTCCAGAACTTTTCGGTAAATCTGAGTAGCAGTAGTTGTATGTGAAGTAGCTGTAACTTGTAATCAAATACAAGTACAAATTATATCCAGATATCTAACTCAGTCACGTATCTTACGAACACACACACACAACAACTATACCTGAAAAGAGGTGTTGTCCCCCCCCCCACAGAGCAGATAATCTGATTAGATCACGAGCTTCTCTCCAGCTCCTGTGTTGCATATTAATGAGGAAATTAAAATATTAAAACGATAGGAAGTACTCAAAGCTTCAAGATGCACAGGCTTCATATTAATACTCAACCACCAACATGTCTGAATAGAATCTCATGGTAATCACACTGATAATAAGCCTAATTAACGACCTCTTTAAGAAACGGCTCACATTGAATGTTATGGTGATTATGATGCCACCACATGAAGTACATCTCACTACATGACACTCATCATTAAATCTCATGATAAGAGCCACTTGCTCATTCACTCTTGAATGTATTGAAATGACTCTGACACTGATGTTGGAAGTAATAACCACAAATCAAACAGAGAACCGCTTGTTTCATCTTTAAACATAAAACCATCGGTGTCTAGCATCAATCAAAGCAACAGACTCAAACTTTTCCATTTTTCATTCAACAGTGAAACATAGTCAAATGGATTTAGCCTTAAAAATGCCTTTATCTTTATTTTGAAATGCCTCACACAGCAAAACAAGACCATTCCCCCAACGTGTAGTTTTTAAGTGTCTTGTATCTACAGCCGCTTCTCGTTTGACCCTCTGACTTCTCTAAGTTGGGCATCAGCTCATTGGAGGCATCGTGTCATGCTAGCGTTAGGACGAGCCTCTCCATGTTGCTCCTCAGCTAAGATGGCAGTCAGCAGGAGGGAAGTCAGCCTCAGTAACTCTGAGGCTGAGATTTGTTGGAGTTGGCAGCCGGTGATTCAGGCCCGACTCGGCCGTCACCGCCGCTCATTACGGACCTGGCTCTCCATCAACTGCAGCAGTGAAATACAGGTGTACAGCAGCTCTCTCTCAGTCTCTGCTCAAATCCCAAAGTGGCTGCATTACTCCAGACCGGAGAGGGCGTCTCCCCTGAGTCAATCCCCCACACCGCTGAGTGAGGGAGGGAATGACTCAGGAGAGAAAAGAGATGCATGGCAACAGCTCCTCATGAGCGTAAATAATCACAAGAAAACCAAAAGAATCTCGGTTGTACAGTTTATCAATAAAACTGTAGAGTAGTCATATTCTACCCATATTCAGGTTTATCATTTTAATTTGGTTTATGACTTGATTAGGCTGCTGCACCTCCTCTTTTCAGTCTCTGTCTTAAATAAGCTGTTTCAAAACTGGTCTGTCATACAGAATTAGGGCCATAAATAAATGCTAATGCAAACATTTCACCTTTATATGATATTGAAGAAACAGTTGATCTACAGGCACACACACATACACACACAGAGACACACACACACACAGACACACACACACACAAACACTGACAGCACTCAGGAAGAGCAATTCAAAAACAGCAACGTCAGACGTACAACAGAGAAAATGAAGTGAAAGTTATCAGTTTGCATATTTATTATTTCAGGTCAGCACCTTGAAAGTATTGAAATCCCACGTGTCCAGCTCACACTCTCCAAAGTGTCCGGGATTATCTTGAGTTTGCCGTTTCATATTTTCTGATACGTCCTTCAACACAAGGACGAGCCTGTAATCTCAAAGGACAGGCAAAGAACTGATGATGCTGTGAGTGGAAAAGGCGAATACAAAATACACACTTATAATGACAATGATGAAGCAAAACAGAAGAGTGCAGTGAGAGCACCTGAGCCTTTATCACACTTAAGCACATAAAATCGAGCAGCCGTGTTCGAATCAATCAACCGGCGCCTCGGGGAAGGAAACTCAGGAAACTTAAAAACTGTCTCATTCCGTTTTTCTTTTCAAAGTTGTTTATCAACAATTTCCATCTCATTGTGCATAAGAATAAACGCTTCCTCACTTAAACTCCTCGTGCATTTGTGGCAGAGCATTAAAACCGGGCGACATTCTTCTATTTAACTGCCACTGAATTTAAGTGCTCAGGGCGGAAACAATATTTGGCTCGTTTCCACGGAGGTAAATAAAATCCTGTGGAGCTTCTGCAAACGCTGCTTTTATCATTTTGTTCTCTACTGTCAAGTTACATATAAGGTCGGGAGGCTGGTGGAGGCATTTCTTAAATAATGGAACTCCAGGACACTCTCACTGTAAAGGAGCTTTTTATGTGTGAGACTGTTCTATTCAATAGGTTTCACACATACTGCAGTTTCAGGGAGATAAATAGGTTGAAAATAATTTATAGAGCTCTTTACTGGAGCGTGCATCACATGGAGAAAATGGGCCTGGAGCCTCAGCTGCAGATACGTTTAAAACCATCATGACTCTGGTCTTTAGGAATAATTCATCTCAATTTGTGATTATCAATGTGTCTGATTTGAGCCATAACTGGAAAAAAAAAACTACTGGTGACACGCGTCCATGTGATATTCTTGCTTATGTGATGAAGCTATTTATATTTTTAGTTTCTAAAAATCCTCCTGATGATGTAGAATCAATGGTTCATAGCTAGTTGACCACAGAGGTTATTATGATACAGAGACTGTACATGATGGACATGAACTTTCCCAAATGCAAAGCCGATAATTCATAAATCCACTCTCCTCCTCCAACATGATCCAAAACAAGAAGCTGAAAGAGGCTCAAAATCCCCATAGAGCTTTAGGACACTGCAGAGTTTGTGATTTCACATTACACACATTTCCTGTTAGAGCTGTTGTTCTTTAATAATTTTCCCCTCGACTCTATTTTGCTCTTTCCAGGCGGGGCCATGTGTCCTAACAGCAGCTCCCTGCAGGAGGTGCGTAACTGCAACGAGCACGCCTGCACGGTTTACCACTGGTCCACCGGAGCGTGGGGACTTTGTTCTGAAGACCCCTCGTCCACGTCCCTCAACACGTCCACGAGCGGCCGCGCTGCCGGCAGCCCCCAGGGTCTCTGCTCCACGGGACTGCAGACTCGCAAGGTCATGTGTGTGCGGGTCAATGTGGGACAGGTGCCTCCTAAGAAGTAAGTTGCTCTTCCCTCTGTTATTTCATCTGATTTATCTTTCTCACACTTGTTTACGCTTGGTTTCAACCAGCCGTGTCTGTGCCTTCGCCTTAAATACGTGTGCAGATTGTTTTTTTCCCTGCAGCCGTCTTGTTTAGAATTAGTGGTTATTTCTAGCTTCTCTGATTTGTAGGTGTATATAAGTGTGAACTAAGCTCTTGGAATCCTGAGTGAGAGTGGAAATCGCTCACTTCTCTGAGGTAAAGTCTATTTGCTGTGAGCAGCGGCTCTCAACGATGTGTCAACGAGGTCTGAGCGCAGCCACGTTTTCATTTCAAACAAACCTCTACTACAGCAGATTCTACAAATTTTGACACTTTTATTGAAAATGGAAGAAACAAATCTGTGAAACCTGGAGGTGTGAATCCACTAATGGAAGCAGAGAAGAGCTTCAGTCGCCTTTTGATGTGTGAAATGATTTATTTAAGAACCTCAAACTGCAACACTGATTAACGCAAAGGACATTCTTCAAGTTCTTCTTACGTAGTGAGGTCAAACTGTGAGCATCTGTTAGGATGAGTGAGTGTTTCAAGCTGTAAACACCTCAGTACCTCAGTAGTAAACTGTGTGTGGTTGAAAACTACAAAAAATATCCATAAATATTCACAGTTCTAAATCAGAAAATGCTAAATTCTGAATAAATCTGGCATCTAGTAGAATTTAATATTATATGAAATTTAATAAAATCACCATATTCAGTACAGGCTGGTACGAGTTTACATGTAAATGTACTGATTGTCAGCAAGTGGAGATTAAAAATCTGAAGAGGAGTGAGGAGTGAGCGACAGATGAGAGAAGCAGCGGAGGTTAGAAGTGAAGCGAGAGCAGCAGAGTGAGAGCGAGTCGGAGAACAAGGAGCTGCTGCCGGAGCTGCTTGAGAAACATGAGCAGACTTTTAGGTGAAGTTAACTCCCAATTCATATCTTCCCCTCGCAGGCAACCACGGAAAAATAAATAATCTTCCTGTCCCTTAAAGCCTAATTAACCCTGCCATTTTGGGCGCTGGTAATTTCTCATTGATGATAATGACAGTAATTAAGTGGGATTGATACTTTAAGGCAATTTAATCATAAGGCAGATGAGAGACAAGATGTTTGTGGTGAATGCTGAGGACCTCCTTGCATGAGGTGGGTTCAAATACACCCTCATGTTAACTTTAACACCTGCCACAAGGTTCAGCTCCCTCCACGAGACAAGAGGAAGGAGCAGATGTGCTTGTAGAGGTTGAAAACAAACCAGAGGTTCCCTCATGTGTGTTCCTCTCTCCCGCTGAACGAGTTTCTTTAATCACAGAAAATCCTCCTGTGTTCTACCTCCCTAGCATAGTTAGCAGGAGTGGATGGAATAATACATTATTTAGAGGCTCGGGGGGTGCGGGGGGTGTACACGGGAAATGTGATTCACAGAGAACACAAGATAAAATGAAGATTAATGTCCCGTTCAGCGTCGGCTGGTTCAGCAGATGACCCAGACGCATCATCTGCACTTATCAGGCCTCAGCAGAAAGGTCGGAGTCCGGGGTGTCTTGTATTTTCACTTTTTTTAAACGGAGCAAAGAGACAAACTCGAGTTCAGCAGATTGCAGAGGTCTTGTAGGTGTCAAGTGTAACGGCTCCGAGAGGCAAAAGGGTTTCGGTCCATTTGCCGCCATTATCTTTTAATTTAGCTGCTCAATAACTAAGTTTGGGTTGAAAAACTCTGGGAACACGTTCTCATCCACTGGAATGGGAAAGTGTTGTTGTTTTTTTGTCGTTGTAATGTTTGTGCTCTGATGATTGCCTCATTTTTTAAATCGGTCAAGAGAAAATCCTGTTGTGTAGCAGCTAATAAACACACTAAGGATTCTGAACTCAGTCTTTCTGTATATCTTCCAAACATGACTAGTTTCAATCCATTCACAGGGATATAGAAGAAGATTTACTTGTTACTGGGACAATCTCAAGCTCCTGATGAAGGTTTACTGGCTGCCAGTCGGTTCTCTGTGAGCCTAATAGACAAGACGTAAACAAAGTCCACATGATCCACTGTGATTCAGGCCACAGGACATAAAGCATGCAGGTCATCATAGCCTCAGTGTCATGGTGTCTGGAGGGAGAAGCACAGAATGTCAGATCCTGTGAGAGTCGTCAAACGAGAGTC
The DNA here is from genome assembly GCF_949316205.1 of Platichthys flesus. NCBI lineage: Eukaryota > Metazoa > Chordata > Actinopteri > Pleuronectiformes > Pleuronectidae > Platichthys > Platichthys flesus. Next base: position 23,896,039 of record NC_084955.1, on the reverse strand, counting down.
TCTCCACAGACTGAGGCTTATCTGTGGAGCGGGGGTGCTGTCCGTGGTGCTGAAGAAGCTTCCTCCAGTTTTTCCACCTCACCTCAGACTCAGTTGTTGTTGTTGTTTACGGTACATCATTTGTTGTGCAGCTCTGACTGTTGTTAGAACCTTTCAAAGATGTTTTCTGGTCAAAGTGTTGAGGTGGATTTTCGTCAGACCACTGACACCAGCAGGGGACCAGTAACAGGATGGAAGCCAGCGTGGAGACTTTCATTATAGCACAACAGACAGAAGCTCACTGGGTGTAGAACCTTTCACTTTTGTTGAAGCTGTGAAACACACACGCACACACAAATGGGTCTTATTAGGTTGATTGACAAGTATCTGTGTTTTTCATCTATCAAAGAGCAACATGAGACTTTTTAACGGAGCTGGAGGAGGTGAAATTATCTGCATTCAACATACGTGAGCGCTGGAGGTGAAAAGAAAAACAAACTAGTAGATCGCAAAACCTCCACCAAGGCTCAGCATTCAATATAAAAAGAGTGGGCATCTAAAGCAGCTTGAAATAAATGAATAAATAAGAGTGGATCAGCTGAGCTCTAACCGATGTGGGCTGGAGTATAGATCTGCTGCTCTCAGCTGAGGAACCGGAGCGTGGCTGCACTTGACCCGCCTGAACCAACATTACGCTCAATTCCCTAATGATGCTAATGCTTTTTACTGTGTACACCTCACAGGCCTTTTCAGGAAAACATCTCCTCACCCGCTGATTTGATGGCAGCAGTGGAGTTCACCGCCTATTATAAGATTCCCCGTAGGTGTTGGGCTGAAGAACCCACTATCATTTCCCTGCTCGTCGCACCAGTCTGTGATCCCAGTGCCCCGTGTCGAAGCACCTGCCTCATCACGCCGCTCATTTATGCAGCTTCTTTTAATCTGACACCTGCCTGTGGTTGTGTAAAAGGTTATGGCCCTTCTGTCGTGGCAGCTTCTAACGCCCCAGTGGATTTCACAAACCTAAATGGAACGTGTCAACATTAAAGAACGTCTGAGTTTGTACATTTTTCTACCAAAGCAAACGTATAAAGCTGCAGCAGCTCTGGTCTCCTGGCCATCTGTTGCTCCGGGGCGTCATTTCCTCGGCTGCACTCGGGAGTGACTTGATATGGTTATTGTTTATTTCTCCTTTTTTCATATCTTCATCTGGCTCCATGCGACTGGCAGGTTTTCTTGATCAGTGCACCCGGTGGATCCCGGCAGAGCTAACAGACGTGGCCGCGTGCACCCTGCTTATGCAGATGTGCCCTGTCTCGTTCGCAGATGGATCTGAGCTGTCTTCCTCCAACAGCCTCAGGCAGTGAACCTCACAGAGTGCATGTCAGCCCCCCCCCCCCCCCCCCCCCCACCACCACCACCACCACACACACATAAACACTGGCTGTCAGAGCCCAATAGAAAACCAGAGACACAACAGAGACAAATATGTCAGTGCCTCAGGCTCGGGCTGCGATCATCCTATCGAGAAAGCTGTTGTGGTGTGAGGGCGGGGGGGGGGGCAACAGTGTCTGCTTATTGATTCTGACAGTCTGTGTGCTGAATGTGTGTTCGTATAATCACATTGATATTGTGGAATTTGTGTAAAAAGTAATGATTTGGTGGTTATGATGTTCGACAGGAGCTGCGTTAAACCCAGTCAATCATCTCCTCGCCGTGTTTCTTAATGGAGACGGTTTGTTTCTGATAGATCGCTGAAGGGCCTCGAAGCCAAAGACGCCTCTGAAGGGTCCTTGAAGAGCTGCAGCAGCTTTATGCTAAATTAACCAAATGACGTTCCTGTTGTGTCGTCTGTGATTTTGATTATTAAATGAATCGGGTCTTATCTTGTCCCAGCAGACCTTGTTTTCTGTGCGTCTCTTCACTTCTCTCTTTAAAACTGCAGACAGTCCTTTGCTTTGACTTCCCAGTCGTCATCCTGCTCAACCATCTGCTCATTCTTAGAAAGCTGCTGCTCACTGGTGCTGCTCACTGGGGCTAATGGCAGCACGGAGAACATGGGCATCAGTCGAGCTGCCAGTCTTAATGTTGTGCTGTGGGACGCGCTCCCGGCGCCATGTTGTGTGCGTCTTTGACTTCGAACAAATCATGACATTTAAAGATCATTAGGAGATCGTGACACTGACTAGAAGCAGCCAGACGGTTAAAAACAGATGCCATTAGTGGACGTCTTCATTCATTTCACTGGAGTGTGTTTCCACAGTGACACACACACACACACACACACGTGAACTAGTGGGAAACACAAGAAGGAGAATGTGTATTATGAAATTGTGCAGTTGAGCTAAAATACCCCGAGCGCCTTGTAAATAAACTTTGTTTTCCTTTCGAACAAACAATAAAACCATTGTGACAAGCAAAGATAAAAGAGTTTAACGTCACAGACAGAAATGACAACAGGAGAAATAAAGGAGGAGACGCAGTGGAACAACAAATCTATACGTAATAAAAAATGCACAAATGACAACACAGTATTACAACTAGCTCTCACACCCCCATGGACAGGCTGCAGCCAAGCGTTGTGCTGTAAGTACTCAGGATGGGATTGTGGAAGAAAAGCTCTCCAACCTGCTTTGACTCAAAGCCCTACATGTCAAACTTGTAAAACACACAGATTGGTCACAAAGGCAATTATAGAAAAACTAAATTAAGAAGGAAAGTCTTTACCACAGACTTTGGGGCTTTTTAACTGTGCAAAACTTTAGCATTCACAAAAACAAAGAACTCAAACAGTCTCATTAGTCCATAACCAAAGGATTATTCAACTCCTCTGGATGATTTACATTCCACTGCTCACGTTAACTAAATATTAATATGAGTTATGAGAGAAATGAGGAGATGTTTGTGGAAACTCAGAAACACAAGAAGAGATACGGACAACACCCGAGGTCTCACACACTTTACATTCTCTCCACCTGCACCAAGTGTGTGAGGAGTTTGAACCAACAATCAATAGTGTTGTTTTTTTTCTACTGAGGAGTGTCCTGCCGAAACATTTGCTCGTGTTTGTGTGATTTGCAAGAAAAGGTGAAATCTAAAACTCCGGCAGTCTGAAGATGTTGTTTGATATTCAGAGCCTGTTCTGCAAAAGTCGAGCTGTATTTTTAAACTTTAGTGTTTTTACCGGAATGAAAATATTACTTTAATGCGCACGTCTGTTCCCGAACCTCATCCTCAGACATAAACAACATCTGAGCAGCGCAGGGACATAAAACAAAGAATATAAATATATAGTATTTAATGATTTTCCTTTTTATTGGACTGCTCATCTAATAAATAGCCTTTCTCTCCTTTCCGTTTACACTTTGATTGTATTTAGATCTTGTTTTTTTTCTTTTCACAGTTTGTTTTTTGTCTTCATATTCTCTGCCAGCTTCTCCTTGATAAGAAGATCCTTGATCTCCATAGACACCGGAGCTAAAAAAAGCTTTATATACCGGGTTTGGCAGCGGGTAGAAACAGTTCTCCAGTGTCAGTTCACAGGTTGGATTTCAACAGCTTCACGTCCTGTTGAAGTGTCCTCGAGCCAGACACCTGTTCACTCGCTGCTCTGCAGACGAGAGCATCGGCTGAAACACAGAACGTGAAACTCATCCTCCCTCTGCTGCAGTCGGCAGCTGTTTCTTTTTTCCCGGGGACCATTCGCTTGTATGAAGACACCGGAGGATTTGTTCCGCTCCGGAGGGATTGAGCTCCGTCTATTGGTATTAAAAATAAATCTCCCCTTGTGTCACTGTTACATTATTACATTTTGCCTGTGAGGCTGCCTATCGCTTCCCTGCTAACGCCACGCTAACGAGCACGGGGCGCCCGGAGGAGAAGGCTCATTCTTAGCATTAAATCTGACCCAGATGATCGTAGTGTCAGCCAGACATGAGGAAACAGAGCGGCAACATCTGGCTGCGAGGACCAGCAGAGATCAGATTACAAGATGTCTTCCAGCAGCTCTCTCTCGACCGATTTATCCTGGTCCAGTTGCTTCACGGGGACCTGAGGTGCTTAGATGACTGGCGATTAACCGTCACCCTTGTTCAACAAACCTCGACCTGACCCTGTATCAGAAGGATTATCATTCACTGATACCAGAATCCAGCTAGAACAATGGCGTGTCCATCCCGAGGGTGATCTGCTGCGTTATCCTTAAGGAGCTCTGCGTATTACAGTTTCCTCAGCAGAGAGAAATTAATGAAATCATCCTGATACAGAGCTGCTGAACTCTTCCTGGAGGTTTAACATGGCTGGAGGTTTAACATGGCTCCGCTGGGGGAGGCGACCATCACTTCTTTACATGTTTCAAGTGCTGTCAGCCAGATGGCGGACATCACTCATCGACTGGATGTGATTACAGAGGTTTTTCTATCGCTGGTTATTGCCCTAGATTGTCCCTGGAATAATTACATTCTGTATTCAAGCAATACAGAGATGTACACAGCACAGTCATATTTATTCATAGGGAAATAAACGGTGCAGATTACTGGTAGTCTCCATTTTATATGTCTCTGCCATGTGAAAAATGACTGGGGGGGGGGGGGGGGGGGGGTTACAGTTTGCGTAAGCACGACTATGGAGACCCTGAAGTGCACATAACAAGGAGGGATGGAAAAAAACACGAGAGCAAGTAACCCTACAGCAACAACAAAAAAACACACACACACCAACAAATCACATAACACAAGGGCAGATAAAATATAATATAATCGCAAATCACAGAACACAACGACATTAACTTCTGACAGAACCGGGCGGTGGCCACGGGCGATTCTTGTGATTTGCTGTTGTGTTTTCCTATTTGTCGTTTTTTTTTTTGTGCTGTAAGGTTGAATTGTGTTTCTGGTTTTTCCCATTTGTTAAAAACACATATTACACACGTTTATCAACTTTTTAATTGTTGTACCAATAAAAGAAAACACATACAAGGATCTAAAGTTAAATAAATGTTCTCTATATTCAGATGTATAAGTTCAATTACTCTTGAGTAGAAGATACTTCCACAAGTTAAACTATAAATATAATTGTTCATTATTAACCACACGTCTTTGCAGTTGTGATAATGTTCAATGATTTTTTAATGTCAAAAGTCAAATTAAGAAGTTCCTTGACTTCTATATTCACTGAGTTACAGAAACACTTATGATTTATTTTTCTGACTTAGGTTCATCTGGCAGTCATGTTCAAAGCCCCCCCCCCCCCCCCCCTCCTCGTTAAATTGTTGCTTCCTGTGAATGATGAATAAAAATATATGCATATGAAACACTTGGGATTTCATTTGTGTATAAGATTTTTACAGGGTCTCTGCGCCTAATTAAGCTGGAAAATAAATTTCTACCCCAGATTCAAAACAAGCTTAAAATTTAGTATCGTTAAGATTCTGAGGCCAAAGAGCGACTTCCTGTCAGAAACCAGTGATTTCAGCCGAGGGTTGTTTTACCATCGGTTATATTCAGTGGTAATAACAGTGTTTTCTGGGGGTTGAGTGTGAATCCTCAGAATCAAGAATCCTCCAGTGTTTTGGCCTCAGACCTCTAAATGCTGGGTTTCTGGTGAATATGTAGCTCATCACAAGTCCCCAGCAGCGTCACTCTGCAGCCCTGCTGAGTGTGTGTCTGTGTGTGTGTGTGTGTGTTTCTCCAGGTGTCCAGACGGCCCTCGCCCCGGCACAGTGCGACCGTGTCAGCTGCCCTGCAGGAAGGATTGCATCGTGACCCCGTTCAGCGACTGGACGCCGTGTCCGGTCACCTGCGACGAAGGTACTGGGAAAAACATTTGAAACACCAGTAAGGAGGGATCACCCAGTCTGAGCTGGAGTTTTACCTCCTCACACAGATCAGGGGGAGAGGAGTCAAGGTTTTTTTACTCCTCAGGTTCTTGATTAATTTGGATTCAGTAGTTTTACTTTACTTGATTTAGAAGAAAGTGTTTGACAGAGTTTCTTCTTCTTACAGAGATTACTGTCATAGCACAGCTCACACTGGTTTATGGTCATCATGACTTTATTGTGGAGTTTTACACAGAAGCAGTTGTGTGGAGCGACTATGGAGGCGTGACCCTCTGCACTGAGACAATCACATTAACCACCACACAAACACATGCACTCACATCTCGTTACACATGATTAGTTTGACAGATTGACACGTACGACCATCTCTGCTCCGACCTCGTTCATCACACCTGGCACGCCGACTCGCCCGCGGCCACAAGTGTCGGCGACTGCTCGGCGGCTACTGTTTTCACGCTGTTAAAAAAACGAGGTCACCTTTGTCGGGCAGCCAGTGGCGAACGCATTACATCGATTTACGACCGAGACTCGTTAGCGTCCATATTTTGATGACCTCTTCATTTGACACCCGGGAATAAATCTCTACAGTCTGAGCCTGCCGTGCATTTTAATGTGATGCTGTGGATACCTTCACCTTGTGCAGAGAATTGCACGCCGCCCACATGCACAAGCTTTAGAGCCGAGCTCGGGACTTTCCAGAGGCTCGTTCCGTCTTAATGAACGACCCGAGGGCGTCTCCACTCGTGTAAATACCACACATCTAATCGAAGTCAATTCTGAACTCTAATAGGATTTTTCTCCATCATCACCTTGCTTGATATCAGGAGTAATCAGACGTGCATGTTGTGTGTGATAGAGTCCATTAGAAGTGTTTCCCCGCTCATCACTCTGACATGCGTCTCCTCCCTTGTCCATGCACATATTTCTTATTTTAATCTGGTAATTGTGTGTCTGTGTGTGTGTGTGTGTGTGCAGCTGGTAACCCTGTGAAGAGCAAGCAGTGGAGGAAGCGTCTCGTCATCCAGCTGCCGTCCAACGGGGGACAGGAGTGTCCAGAGCCGCTGGAGGAGGAGAAGGACTGTGAGGTCCCCAAAGTCTGTCCAGGTTTCAGGTGAGGGCCCTGAGTCATGATTCTGACTAGAATGGTTATTATGGTCTGTCTCTCCGTCCTCTAAACACAACTACACATTTAAAACCATAATAATGTTGCCCTCCATTTCTGATACAGCGTTGGCTGCGGATTTCACTGATATCGGGAGAATTTCAACAATAATTGGCTTTTGAGACACTGCGCAATTTTCCATTTTCCATCTTTTCATCGGTCGAGTAAACACACGATAGATTTACCTGGGATTACGTTTAAGTTTAAGATTATTCTGCGTTATTATATCTGTTTAAGAACAGATTCATCAGCTGTAACGAGACTTTCACAGACATAATGTTTGGTATGTTTGCCGATATGAAAAGTTTTACTTTACAGAATAAACAATGTAGAAACGAGGTCCACAGTAATCCATATTGGTTGGGGTCTACTCTGTTTCTGTGATAATACATTTATATACAGACATGTAATTGAATCTATATAAAATATTGTCTGAGACATCTCAATGAAGTACTATGTGCAGTGATATGAACAAACTGTCCTGATTTGTTCCAGGTGGAAAACCCACAAATGGAGGAAGTGCCAGCTGGTGCCGTGGTTCCTCCGACAGGAGAGTCCCACAGCGCAGGAGAGCTGTGGACCCGGACTTCAAACCAGAGGTACCCAATCCAATCTCTCCGTCTCCCACGTCTCCTCTGCATCCGTCTCCGAACCGTCCCCCATCAGCGTGAATGACATCTTAGCTCATTGCTGCATCTGGAACGCAGCCACCAGGCAGCAGACGGACGTGCCAAGGTTTAGAGAAAGGGACAATTTACTGAGTCACACATGAAGTCCTCCCACTCAGAGGAAACAAACACAAACTGGGGCTGACACCTCCGTTAGAAATACAGACAAGTTTAAAAACATCAACAAGAGACTTATTTTTCCTTCTTTTGCTTATTTTTATTTTATGTAATCCTCCGAAGTCCGGGAAGAAATGTGTTCACGTCCCATCAGCGCCTCTCTGGAGACTAGTTGACAGTTTTTTTACACCTCAGGTTCTTGTCATGAACTTTTAATGGAACGTCTCTTGTTGAAATTTGGGAGAAGATGCTGCGACATCACGACTTCCTGTTGATATGGACACATGCATACGAGACGAGTGCTTTAAAGAAGCTGCGGTTGTCCCTCTTAAAAAAAAGTGAATTTCCTCTCGCCCTTTAAAGGAGGATGGATGTTCCATGTGGTCCTGGGAGGCTCTCAGAAAAATCCAATTTCAGTGAGTCACGCAGAATGATCAATTTCATTATGCCCCAGCTCCTATAGACGGCCATTATTAGTGCTCATATTTCTGTGTCTTCTTCGACTAACTTACATTAATGGACGGAAGAGCGAGTCCATTTATGGAACAGGCTCCCAGGTCCATTTGAACCTCAGTCACAGATCCGGTGCAGCTCCTCACTGATATGATTCCCTGAGACGCTTGATGTCTCCCGCTCGTGCTCTCGCACCTCCGACACTTTTAAATGACTTTTTCTTTGTCGCTGACTTAAAACAAATGAGACTCTCCGTCTTCTCTGCTTTGTGTGTTTTCTGAAAAATGTGCGGTGTTGCTTATCTGGACAGAAAGTTTCCTAATAGAAAAGGAAACACTTCTGTGGCACTTAAATTAAACACAACTGGGTACATGTACAATTCTCTCTGCAAGGTAAGACCTGACCTCACACACCTTCACACAGAGGCTGTCTAAACCAATAGCAGTGCCCACGGGGGTTCAGCTAAAAAAAGTGCCTAGAGATTGATTTTTTTCGGTGAAGGTAGAGACCTGCAGAACGTCCGCATCACAGGAAAATGAAATATCGCAGCAACAGCAGCAGTAATACCCTTTATTGAAAGAGCAGAGAATGGGATGATGAAAGCAGAGACAAACCGACTCGTGGGCTTCAAACCAAAATATACTTGTGTCTGTCATAGGCTCATATTTGTTATTTAGCCCTTTGTGAGATTTGATCTGAAGACCTTGTTTCAGATTTCAGCCTTTTTAAATGACTCAATTCCCTCTAGAGCTAAATTTGACATGATGTACCTCAACTATCACTTAATATTTGCTTTCTCACTGAGTCCACTCTCATATCTCTCCATTCAAATTAAGATACAGCCGATGGACGATTATATTTACTCGTATAAAGATGAGGAGCGTGGAGACACAGATAGCATGGCTCAGTCTGAAGGTGCTAAGGTGTCAAAGTACACCTACCAGCGGCACTTTAAACCAATTAACACGATCTACTATATCCTGCAATTTGTGCTTTAATGAGGCGGAAAGTGCTGCTCTATTAAATGAGACGGCTCCAGACCCTTTAACCTTAGATCTCCGGCTGCTGCTGCTGTGGCTTTTTTACCAGATAGGAACAAGAAGAGTCTTAATCGAATCAGCTGACTCTGTTTATAAAAACACATTCTGGGATTCCCCTTCAAAACCAGATGATATGTCTCAAGGTCAAAACAATAAAGCTGCCAGTGGCAATGGAGAGAAAAGTGTCACATCTTCCTTCTTTGGGTGAATAAGCATAAAATAAGGATAAATATAAAAAGATGGAAGTTGTATATAAGTACCTCAGAGATTTATTTACAGTCACTATAAGTCCTTAGACATTTTCATTTCTTATTTTATTACCACTCACTCTGCTCTGCTCACTTCCTGCTGTGTCTATCAATCAGTCTGCTGAAACAAACACACATTAGATGATGTAATGGGCCTGTACACATTCTAATGGAGCCTTTCTTTGATTGTGTGTTTTTTTTTAACGACTTCCTCGACTTGTCCCAGCCGTGTCCTGTCGCCAGCTGGACGGAACGCAGGCCGACATCGGCGAGTGTCTGAGGTACGCCAAGGCCATGCCAGTCATCACTCAGCCCTGTCAGCTTCCCTGCCAGGACGACTGCCAGCTGACCAACTGGTCCAAGTTCTCCTCCTGCACAGCGGACTGCGTCGGCGTCCGCACCCGGAAGAGGGCGTTGATAGGTGAGAGCAGAGAGCACAGTTTTGTGTTGCAGTTTGTGTTGATGAGGTGCGAGGCAGCTTGGGGCACGACGTTGGCGGGCATCGCTCCAAGAGACTCACGGCAACGTGAAACACGATGGCATAAATCTGCTCAGATGGTTCTTGCCGGCTAAATGCTCCGGTGGGATTAAAGCAACAAATCTGAAATAACTCCACAGCCTTTGTTATCCGTCAGATTGTCCTCGGGGAGTTGCCTCGTGCATCACAGCCGTAAAAAGCAAATGATGAAAGTGGTGCAATGAATTAATGCACCTCCACAAGGTGTTCCTGAGGGCGCGGAAAAGTCAACTTTAAACTGGGAGGAAGTGGATTTGAACAGCTTTTATCGTCCCCGAATGTGAAAGTGGAGTTTCCCTCGACCCTTCTCACCTCGGTGCTAAAGAGCAGGTTGTGGGTTTTATAGGTTTATCCTCAAGTCCACTTGTATTTGGGGAATATATGAGATGTCGTCTTGTCCTTCTCAGATCCTTTTACTGGTGGATAAAATAAGTCTGTCTCCTCTTATTAAGGTCACTATTCTCAGCTCAATAACAATATAAAAAAAAAACAAGTGGCACGAATTCAGTTTCCTCAGAAAGGATTGTAAAAGTGGAGAATATAACATTTTCTGCTGCCGCCTGTTGATCGATGTGACCTTTGTAGAGAAATTATAGCCACATACAGTATGTTGCTCCACAGCAGTATAGAGCTCAGAGGTATGGTTTTAAATCTAAGATAAATTTGTGTAAAGTAACAAGCGAGTGAAACCAGCTCGATGAAAACGCCGGAACCCAAAAGCAAAGACGCCACTTGTTCTTGTTTGTAAGGGAAACATCCTCTAATGATGAAGTGCCAGAAGGGAAATGTTTCTTTGCATCAATCAATGATGGTTGACATGTCTCACGATAAAAAATGTGGAGATGCTTCAGTGAAAGATGGCTGCGCTTGGAGCCATTTTTTTCAGCGTAATCTATCCTGGGAGGTTGCTGGTGCTGTCAGTGAGTACACTACACCAAACAAGTCGCCTCAGCACCTCAGTGTGAGACCCACACAGACCGACACCAGCCCACACGTGGAGTCACCTCTCCTCCGGCAGTCTGGCCTCATCTCTGTTCCTCTCCACTCCCTCAGGGAGGAGCAAGAAAAAAGACAAGTGCAAGAACACGCAGATGTATCCGCTGAGCGAGACCCAGTACTGTCCCTGCGACAAGTACAACGCCCAGCCGGTGGGGAACTGGTCGGACTGCATCCTGCCCGAGGGGGGCAGAGTGGAGAGCGTCCTGGGACTGAAGGTCCAGGGAGACATCAAGGAGTGTGGACAAGGCTACCGCTACCAGGCCATGGTGTGCTACGACCAGGACAGCAGGCTGGTGGAGACCCTGCGCTGCAACAGTCATGGTGAGTGTGTCTGTGTGTGTTTGACACATATTATCATGTATTTAGATCCATTGCATTAATTTGTGTTCTTACTTTAGAAGGTTTAATGTTAGAAAACACTTTCTTCAGACTGTCCATTGCTGCAGCTCCTCTTTTCAGCCTCTGTCTGAAACACTTGGGTTTGGCTCCTGTCTCTTTAAGGCTCCTCCCCCTGATAAAGCCTGTTTGATTGGACAGCTGGACCACCCTGTTGTGATTGGTCAACCACTTCCAGCGCGTGTAGGAAATGTCCTATTCCGTCATTCCTGAGTGTGCGTGCCAGACAAGCCTCTGGGGAATCTTGGGCTTTATGATTGTAGCACGACATCACGATTCCCCGGAGTCAGGGGGTCGAACTAGTGACGAGCTGTTTCAGGAGCTTTAGTGTTTTCTGTGGAGTTCTACTTGAACAACACAGAACAGCACTTCTCTTTTCGTGGAACAGTTTTTCCATTCACACATTCATCCAGCGCCTCGATTGGCAGCACACCAACCGCTGACCTTTCAGTTAGTGGACAGCCCGCTCTGCCTCCTGAGCCACAGCCGACCAACTGGGGAACAAATACATACATCTAGAAATGTCCATCCATGCGGAATCCATTTACTCCAATACCACGGGGGGAAATGGATTTTTGATTGTGGTGCTCACAGCAGTGGAAAGTTAAATACCAAAATAAATACACATAAAAAACAATCATACACGGTATTTGGGGAATTCCATTAATACTACAAATTTCATATGGGTTGAATCATTGCTTAAAGTTTGGATGTGAGTTCTTTGACTTGGTGTCGGGTTTGAACAGCTGCTTCAGAAATGACTTTGTCCCGTGTGAAGATAATTTACTACAGATTTCAAGGTTATTACTCTGTTGTGAGAGAATCTTTACAAATGTGTTGATGTTCAGTCAGTTGTCGAACAGATTTATTTCTCTCTCCAGCTTCGATTTCAGTTTCAGGTGCAAAATGAACAGTAGAACACTGAAAACCTGCAGATGCAAGAATTTATATATATTCCTGTTTTGTTAAATATTCATTAGAATTGAAAGATTTTGTTTCTGCAGAAGCGAGAGCCGGCGCCAGATTCAGGATTTCACGTGAGCAGCCTCCTTCTTCCCGGGCTCATTCATGTCAGAATCATTTGTCTCCTCGTCGTGAGGATCCAAAATACTTCAAGAAAAGAACCCGAGCTCGGAAACAACTCGTTGTGAAATTGCTGTGAAATAGAATCTGGGAGACGTTCAAATAAATACATCAGTTGTTGTGCACATATAAACATGGCTTTAGTCTCAGAGTGTGAGTCACAGGTTCGGATGCGTCAGTTAATCTGAGTGTGGGTGTGAGCAGTGCAAAGATGAGGTTGTGGTGTTTGTGTATGTGTGTTTGTCAGCCTGTGTGTACCTTCACACCTCTGTGAATGTTTGTGTGTGTGCATGTGTGTGTGTGTGTGTGTGCATCCATGCATTCATCTTCAAGCATCATTGAACTTGATGAAAACAAAAGAGAGAGAGATTCCTTGAGGTGCACACACACAAACAAAACCACATTCTGGAGTGTTGGTGTCAGTTCACGTGAATCTGGAAGATATCATTAAAATCTCTCCTTTCTCCCGTCATTCAGTCGCTCTTCCCTCGATCTCTCTGCCCCCCCTCCTTCATCTTCCGTGCCATTTTCTCCGTCGTCACTTTCAATCTCGATGGAGGAGGAGACTCGACCCTTCCCGCTGACTCAGTGCCCTCAGCTGTGATGGCGATCAGGCGAACCCTGCCACTCTTATCTCCGTATTCCACCGACATCCACAGATTAAAAAGGGGGATTATCATTAGAAGTGCACCCCCGATCCGGCTTTGAGGTGTTGCTCACTTTTTTGCCGATCGCCTCGTTCCTCAATGAGAGCGAGTGAATATTTTCTAGGGACGATAACACTGGATGTTCTCGAGAGCCGTTAACACTGTTGTAGTGAGAAACGATTTAAGGACTTCAGAGTGTAATTAACTTTAAATGTTTTAATTAAATTTGTGTGTAAAATATTTCTTAACCACCTGAATGGTCAAAGATAATCTGAACAGCAGGGAGGTAATAATCAGCAGCACGAGAAGCGACTAACATCCAAATGACAAATTCCCTGGTTCTATTAGATCGCAGCAATAACTGCAGCCACAAGAAGATCTAATTAGTGTGTTGTCATGTTGAATATAATCAAGGCAAAGGCAGAGCTGAGGCGGGGGGGGGGGGGGGGGGGGTGGGGACTTGAGACCAATCAACAGACTCACAGCAACAACTCAAGACTGAAACTGTGTCTCGCTGGCGACATGATGTGAAGCTGAATTCACACTGTTGTTGCAGAGGAGTTCTGAAAAAAAGATCTAATGAGAAACAAGGAGCATAAAGTCTCTACTATACTGATCTGTAACAGGAAAATAAACAATTAAGATAATGAAAGCTAAAGAGTCGAAAAGAACAACAAGAGAAACACAGTTCAACTTTAAATAGAAAAAAATCCACTACATCAGGGTCTTTATTTTGTGGATCTGCACCAAATCGTTCACATGTTTTCATCCAGATCCATGAATTATTCTCCGGGAAACAGGTGAAATAAATGTTAAAGAAAGCAAAAAGGGAAAAGGTGATCCTGGATCCCTTTGTCTGGATCTGTCGCTGAATTCAATTAGTTATTTTTTGGCTCACGTCCGATTCTTCCACCAAGTTTTTGGAGATATGCTCCATTGTTTTTGTGAAATCCAGCTAAAAAACAAACACTGTAATGTCCCAACCCCTCCCATCGGTAAAATGATGGCTTATATAGAATGCATTCATCCACCAAGGCTCAACGGTTCAAGCTGTAGTAGATTACACACATATATATATATAATTTAAAGATTATAGATAATGATAATGAAACCAGAAACACATTCAGTGAAAAGGCCACAACATTGTAATAAACTTTACTGTCTCACTTTGGGTCGCATCCAGTTCTTAAACCAACCGGGTTTGAAACCACCCAAATCCTTCCTCGTCAAAACAACCTCTGCTAAACGGAAAAATGGTGGAAATCATTAGAAGAGAGTTTGGAACGTTTTCTGGGAGGAACGCCAAGGATTCCCAGAATTTATGGAGCGTCAGAAATTTAAGCAAATGGATCCGTGTGTGCAAGTGATCAATCTTTTGCACTGTTTTGTCTTTGCCATGTTAAGTGGTTGTCTTCTGTTTCGGCATCGATCTTTCCCTAACTTCTGAACATCGTGCCAACGTACAGGAATAACAACGAGTTCTCAAGAGAAAGGAGGGAAACGGACGCAGAAGCTGTTGTTATCGTGTCATTAATGATGAGGGATGTGGATTTTAAAATAGCATATCATCTTAAAGAGGTACTTACTACTTTAATACAACATTGGCAAAATGAAGTTCTAAGTTGTTTACTTCTAAAGGGAATCCAGCACAGCTCCTGTGTATTGCTGGGAGGTTCAAACTGTGAACACAGAGAACTAAGGACCACAGAAGTGACGGCTGCTCTGGGTTCTTCAGCAGGAGCTCGTATCCAGGTTGCAAGTCGACTTCTAAAGACGACAAGAATGATCTGCGTCCTGGCCTCGGCCCAAAAGCCTCCTGGGAACCTGGCATTAACAAGTTAATATCAGGTGAACTACGAGTGAACTGCGGCCGAGGCGTTTGCTCCGAGGGAAAGATAAGTGACGGCTCCGCTGATCCACAGTGACGGCACTTGACCGCCGGGCCTACGCTGGGAGGTCAGAGGTCGCGGAGCTTACTTCAGCGCTTATGCTGAACTCAGCGCGGTGTTACTGTTGATCTGGACATAGAGGCACGAGAGTGTAGAGGCCAGGGTGTGTGTGTGTGAGTGCCTCGCTGTGTGTGTCACTGTGTATTTAGTTGAAGCCAAAGTGTTGCCAGGGTTCTAGTCATGGCTGGATTAACAGATGATTTATTTTCTAATCATAAAAGCTTCAATGGATCAGTTTGAGGGCAGCGGATTGATCCTGCAGCTTTCCTCCAAGAAGTAAACATTCTGTCTACAGAAATCGAATCTTTCAACAACTTTACACTAGATTCTTTATTTTGTGACATATTTCCACTGCTGCAGTCATCGAGGGTAAAGTGATTGTCTATCCAGATCCTGTCTCATGGTTTTATTAGCTCTTATGAAAAGTCTTCGGCTTCTGCCACACGTTACATATGTGTCTATTTATTACTCAGACTAGACTTCGTGGATTCATCGTCTCATTTGTTCCTTTGAACAACTCGACAACAGCAAAAAAACAACTGCGAGGGTTATTTATTCATTTTATTGCCGTCCTACTCGGGAACATCACTTGTCAAAACAGTCAACATCAGTTAAAGTTCAAACTGAGATTCTGCAAAGAGGAAACAAATGACGACCCCTCTCCCCTCTAGTTTTCCTCTCAGCGGTCAGTGCAGGACACCTGTCGCTGTGTCTGGCAGCTCACGCTGGGTTCCAGAAAACTCTGCAGTCGAGACTGTCCAGCCTCCTGCTAGAGAGAGCACAATGGAGCGCCACTCAAAGTCAAAGACTGTCTCCTCGGGAGCTCGGGGCGGATCCCAACCGTCCAGACGTCACGCAACATTGGCGGCGCCCACAGAGCCGTGCACTGTAAATCATGATCCATCAACTGAAGGGCAGTGAATTATATTTGCCACTTTTTTTATTAAAGCAATGCAGTATTGAGGTCTTGCTGATACACACATGGACCAATCAATCAGTCTCAGCTGCCCATCAAGACGTTTGACCCCTTTTGTTTTACATCATCAAATCACTAATTAAAACCAAATTGATCTGAAACACTTGAACAAACATCAGGAAGAACCTGAAATAACAGAAAATATCTGTGAGAAAAGTGTATTTGACATTTTCCTTTGTTTCCGGCCCCATGCATCAACATGGAGGAGACAGGGTCGGTGACCTACAGCTGCAGCCAGTCACCAGGTTCAAGACGCTCTGGCTTCACCTTTGCGGAGCTTTCATGTTGACGCAGCACTGCTCATAGTTCAAATGTGTAATCACCAGCCAAAGACAGATATACCAGCTTGTCAGCCATGTTTCCTCATCAAGCACTTTGAGGTTGGAAGTCAGTCATTTCAATCGGGAAGATCTTGATTTCTAAATTGTCTGGAACGCAGCCTCACAGCGGTGGAGCCTGACGGAGGAACCCGCTGAACGTGCTCAGCTTGAGGTTAAAGACATGAAGCGAGAAGAAATCTCCTCTCACACACACACACTGAGGAGATTGATCTGCGAGGACTGACTAACCAGCTTTCTCTCCACTTGGTGGGAAGTGTGTTTGTCAGTTAGCATCGCACAACACGTGTGTCTCTGTTAAAAGGCCGAGCCGACTGAAAGAGCCCTCGTCAGGGAGAGGAAGTGGCTCGGCACTAAGTGTGACATTCCACTTTCCCGCCTCATTCACCTCATCGATTCCCTCAATAAAAGGATGAACTGATTTACAGGCCGGTGCTGCTACACAAGCCAACAATAAGTATCTGGTTCTGATCTCTTTCTCTAGTTTGCTTTCTCTTTGAGCAAGTGTGTGGGGGGGGTAAAAGCCATTTGCATCCCACAAAGCAAAAAGGTTCAGAAGAAGAATCTCTCTTTCAACACTTGTGACCTGAGTGTACAGAGGCAATCTGAGGAAACCACAGCTCAGAGAGGAGAGAGGGATAAAAGAAGCGTAACAAGCAGAGGGAGATGGTTAAAAACATCCCTCTTGACTGCTGTGACCAAATAGATTGAAATAATGAAGCCGGCCTCCAGACTTCACCCAGCGCGTTGAGAGTTTCTCTTTTTCAATTTCACATAACACACCGTCAAATTGGGCCTCTGATTGTGGGCCCGTGTTTTCATTCCACCGGGCTTGAAATCAATAAGTGCATTTATATTAGTTTGTGAGGTGTCAGTTAATGGTGTACTGTGCTCCGGCAGCATGTGGCATTCAGAGAGAAGTTAAATGTCTCTTTGTTTGATTGAGAAAAACAAGATTCTTCCAGCCAGCCCGGGCTGTTCTTCTGTAGTTTGGTGTCTGAGGGAACAAAGGTTTTCTCACAGAGCTAATTTCCCTATAAATCAATTATCTGCTGAATGCTCTTTTTGTTCTGAGATAATTAATAACAGACGAAAACGTTCTGTCCTGAAAAGTGTCGTCGTTTTGTTTCCTCCGGTGACTTCAGGCACAAATCTCCATCTTCTTTACGGTTTACAGCTCACAGCTGAAAAACCAGAGCCACCAACCTTTAAATGTAAACGTCCTTCCTGTCGTCCGTCCAGGTTACATCGAGGAGGCGTGCATCATCCCCTGTCCTTCAGACTGTAAACTCAGTGAATGGTCCAACTGGTCGCGCTGCAGCAAGTCCTGCGGCAGCGGCGTCAAGGTTCGCTCCAAGTGGCTCCGAGAGAAACCGTACAATGGCGGGCGGCCATGTCCCAAACTCGACCACCTCAACCAGGTAAGGAAGCCCGAGAGGAACAATCAGATCAAACCTGCAGCTGCTTTTCTGCTCGTCCATGTTGACTGGATATTTGAATATGATCTGTGCAAGATATTTATACTTATTAAATGTGTAATCCATTCTTTGTATATACGAGAAAGAGAAAGGTAAAAAACTATTTGGTCTGCAGAACTTGACCTTACTTACTACTGCTGGACTGTAGACTTTACTTAAAGATGAATAACTCGTCTTTACTTCCTCCCAGAAATGAAGCCAAACATTTTGGTGTGGAAAGGGCAGAAGGATGCCGCAAGGATCAAATATATAGATTTATAGACCTAGTGTGGCCAACACACGTCAACAAACCCACAATGTGATGTAACAGATCAGTACTGATGTCCTGGACCAGTTTCCAGCAGAGTAAACCAGTGATACATACTGAATACCAAGTATACGCAGAAAGCTGATTGAGATGCTTAGGCTTCCCCTTTCAGGGGGGGGGGGGGTCATGTTCTGCAGTTTGTTTCTGATCAGCTTTCAGTTCATAAAGCCTCAGGTTGTGTAACTGGAGCCCAATCAACACATTTGTGCTCCAACATGTGTCAGTTGATTCCTGAAGGTTTCTATGATTCACTGAAATGAAATGGTTTCCGGGCCTGTGAGCACCAGCAGATTCATATTAAGGTTGTGTTGCAAACGCCTGCCTGTGTGTATGTGTGAGTGTGTGTGTCTGTGTGTAAGTTTACACAGGTAGTAATGCCAGAGGCTTTCCTGATTATATCCTCTCAAACGTTGCATTGATTATTAAGTCGTGCACTGTATGAACAGTTGTGCTCATTAATCCGTCTGTCTCGTTTTAATCCACATCATCGCTCGCTGGCTGTGACTCATCGCTTCAGGCCCAGGTAAGAGCTGCTTCTCTCAGCTATTTGTGATGTACTGGCAGATGTTAAGTGTCACTGAAGTCAGTGTGTGTTGCTGACTGATCGACGCACACAGCCACAACATCCTCACTGTAAGTAAACAACAGAGCCCCGGCAGATTGATGCCGAGGAGGAGGAGCCGCTCCGAGGGCAGGACTAATCTTGTTGTGGAGTTAAACCGTAGAAAAGCTGAATCACGACATATTAGAGAAAAACTTTGCACATAAACTTGCACGGCTGAAATGCAGCATTTAATACTAATCTGTATATAAATAAAATGTAGGATACTGATTGTCACACATCAAGGATTTATCCAGCAGTGAGAATATTTTAAACATTAGTCTGTGAATCAATTTAAAAGCACATAACTGAGGTTCCTCTCTCCGCTCAGGTTTACGAGGTGGTTCCATGTCAGAGCGACTGTAACCAGTACGTGTGGCTGGCCGAGCCCTGGAGCGTGTGGAAGGTCAGCAACGTGGACCTGAAGGAGAACTGTGGCGAGGGCGTCCAGACCAGAAAAGTCAGGTATCTGTCGCACTGGTCATTCTGTCATTCTGCGTGTACATATATTACTTTATTGATGTTGATTAAATTTATTCTCCATTAATCCTTTAAATACGTTTCAAGCATAAATCAAACAAAAGCAATGTTTATATTGGACGAGTTTCTGCTTTTTCACAGGATATATTAACTGAATAAGGCGTTTTTACTCTCTTAAGATTACTAAAAGGTTTATCGGAAAAAAATATAATTTGTGAAATACAGTTACTCGACTAAATTAATGTAACTGTATTATGTTTTGTGTTCAAAAACAATATTAAAAGCTGTAAATTCAAAGGTAATAATTGGCTTCTGTATTTTTTTCCATTATTATTGACTGAATTCAGCTTTTCACTTTTTACTTTCTATATAATCAGTAAGTTAATCAGAAAGAATAGTATAATATCTTTCTGTTTATTTATCGGTTAAATCAGTTAAAACACAGAACAAAAGTTAAACACAGCTTGCAACTTCAGTTCAGGTATTTAATTCAGCTTCTCCATGTTCAGGCTGAAGACACGTTGACCCTCCACAGCTTTATGTTTATTTTATGTATTTATATGAATAAAACTGAATAAATCTGTTACTCTGACGTTCTCGCTCCACTGGGTGAGAAACACATCCTGTAGTTGTGTCACTGTCATGTCAACACAAAGACGCCTGCTCATTGGAGCACGACACCAGCTTTCCTGACCCGCTCCGTGTGGCCCGATCCCACAGGTGCATGCTGAACACCATCGACGGGCCCTCGGAGTCGGTGGAGGACTACCTCTGTGACCCGGAGGAGATGCCCCTGGGGGCCAGGGAGAGCCGGCTGCCCTGCCCCGAGGACTGCGTTCTCAACGACTGGGGGCCCTGGAGCCGCTGCAGCCTGGTGAGAGCTGAACCTGGGACAGTCTGCAGCAGCTCAGAGGAGATGTGGGAGTGTCAGACCTCTGTGAAGCTCTCTGAGATTTATCTTGATATCTTCTTCTTGTCGTAAACATGTTCTCTGAGGCTCGAGGAAGTCAAAGCATAGCAGTGCAGTGTTATCCTGAGCAGTGTGTGAATGGATGTCAACAGGTTTGTTCTTGTCCGAGGAATAAAGGGGATATATAAACTGGGAGGCAGGTTTATATGTCTACTATATCAGGCTTTACTCTCTGTGCATTCAGCAGGGAGGGGGGGGGGGGGGGGGGGGATTTATGATAAAGACTCAGAACTCCTCATGAGCAGGTTTTCAAATTTACATTCAGTGACACACACACACACAAAAAGCATAAAGCTAAATTATCCCCCCTCGTTTGTGAGGATCATTTGGAAAACAGTGAAAATACAGAGTTACTTTTCATAACAATAGTGATTTATTATAAGAGACACAAGGCTGCGGCGACTTCACTTCATAAATGTCGACTTCTTCCCAGGAGGTGATGATAAAAAGAGCAGAAGATGATGATTTATCTGAGAGACCTGTTCAGACTCAGTGTGAAATATGAAGACTTTAAAAATTAAGATTTGTAAAAAACGACCTGATGTGATCACAGCAGTGAGGCACCAGCCCACAGGCCGCGGCACGTGTTCCATGTGAATGTGTCAGAACATCGTGTTCGGCTCCTCCTCCCCCCCCGACACCTCAGGTTCCTGGTAAAAAGCCATTTTAACTGCTCTGGTTACACCTGCTGTTCTCGCAGCAGCACCCCGGCCATTGTTAATCACACCCCCTTCTTTCTCAAAGTGCTTGACACAGACTTCCCACACTTCCAATCTCAACATGGAGGCGGTGGTGGCACCAGCGGGGCCTCTCACATCTTTTATTCATCACAGCCGTGATGGAGTTATTCAAAAAGCTGTCATTCCCCCCCCCCCCCCCCCAACTCTCCTCAGTGCAATCAATGACGGTGAAGAATCTGCTGGTTTACTGTTCCTGCAGAATATATGTTTCAGCTTTCTTGCCGATGCTAAGATAATGTCTTGACAGGAAATCTCACATGAAAATAATCCAGAATCGGGAGCAGTCAGTGTGGCTGATGGCTCGAGGACGTGTCTGTTGGCTTTATGTCTGTATGAAGTTCTTATTACTTATTACAGACTGGTCTGTCTCTGTTTCAGCCGTGTACTCGAACCAACAGCCGGATTCGCACAGCGTACCCAATCCGGTCTCCCAGTGTGGGGAGGCAGTGTCCGGACACGACCGATAAGGAGCCCTGCGGCCTGAACCTCAACTGCTTCAACTACTTCTACAACATCACAGGTAAAGGAAATCTTTCAGGGATCCTCTGCAGTGGTCGGAGCTGAGTCTCCTTCTTTATAGCTGCTTCTACACAGCCTGTGCAAGGTGGGAATCTGCTGCTTTTTATTCCTCCTCAGCATTCTGTATAAAAAGAATGAGCCTTCACGGAGGAACAATGTTGATCCACCTTCACATTGGCAGCTGAGTTCGTCACAGAGCTGAGTCAACGAATGTGTGAAGAGCTTGAGGGGATGGAAGGTGACACCTTCGTGTTACACATCAGGACTCGAGGTCCAGAGCGCCAGGTTTGAGTCTGTGTACGACCTCAGACTGGATATATAAAATGGACGTTTACTCCGGGTCAGGAAAAGGATTCAACTCCTCTCTTGATTTATAACGTCAGTAAACTTTGTCCTATAAGGAGTTAATGATATTTATCTCCAGTTTCAAGTCTTCTTCAATGCATCATGAAATTTTGTAAATTATCATCCATTTTGAATTTAATCGTCAATTAGACGATATAAAGGAACCCTATGCATTGGGGCGTGGACACCATGTGATTGACAGCTGGTATCGTCCAATGGGTGAAGGTTTCAGAATGTGTATGTGGGAGTGCAGTGTCCTCGAGCTCTCAGTCAGGTTCCATCGCCGCTTTAAATATGGTTACTTCTGATTTAATAAAAAACAAGGTGTCATTGGACAAAATGCCAAACGTGATTTTTTCGAAACACCAGATTAAAGTAAGGAATCATATTGAGGCAGATCTCCTGCTTCTGGTTGGAGACGTTTTTTCCATTTCCCGTTTCAGAGCAAGACAAATCGTTAAATGACTCATCTGTTCTTTTGCAGCCTTATCCATTGCAAACCGTCCAATGTTCTATCAGACCTCGTTTTGTTAATGAGGCTCTTCTGATTCTCAATCTCAGGCAGGGTTTGTTTTTCCCCTTGAGCTCCACTTGTAAAGGTCAAACGAGCTCACATCACATTATTCTACAGATCTCTTCATATGTTTGGTTGCTGACCCCCGTGGGTTCGATGCTCAGTGGCACCTCGGTGGTGATTCCCAAACAGAAAATGATTTACTCTAACACAGAAAAGATTCTGGAACTCCTTGTGGAATTTGAGCCAGCAGCTTTCTCAAGCTCTCCCCTGGAATCTGGAGAAAATCACAACTCGACATGACATTCACATTTCATTCCCAAAACTGCAAAAAAGAAACACTAAATAAAAGATTTCAATAAAGATAAGCAGAACGAAAAGATCGGCACTATTCCTATTTTCCAGTTGTTGAAAGTTGTATTGTTTTGCCTTCGCTTCTGCTGCCCTACATTCTGCATCAGCCCACTCCCCTGTCTTCCCTTTGTGTCAGGAGATGAGACACATAATCCCTGCTGCTGGGTTCACAGTGGCACACTGGCTTCCTGGGGTATATGTACAAAATATACGAGCTGAGATTATTATTGGGTAAAACACTCTTTCTTGTTGTTTTTCATTGTTGATGCAGAAACCGTTCCTTCAGTGTCTCTCTCCTTTTTACAGCTTCCTGTCTCTCTCTCTCTCTGTCTCTCTCTCTCTCTCTCTCTCTCTCTCTCTCTCTCTCAGCATCGCTCTTTCTTCTTTTCCATCTCCATATTTTTCGCTCCCCAGAGAAGCCACACATTCCCCCAGAATTGAGCTTAAAAACGTCAGCGCGTGGCGTCATCGTTGTCGGCCAAGGACACGCTTCACTTCTTTTGTTATTTTTATTATTATTTATTATTTTTACATTCACAATGCATTTACCTTGTTTAAAAAGTAGGATTGACCCAAGAATGAACCCATAAAGATTTGGTGCAATCCCGCATCGAATATTTAACATTGCAAGATTTGGGGTGATCAATATTTCCTTTTGATTCCACAGGAAATATTTTATAGGTCTTTATGTTGCAATTCAGACATGTTTAAGGGTTTTTAAATCTGTGCAGGTTTAATGCAAATCTCAAATAAATATGTTTTCCTAACTCTACTTCTGATTTGAAGGGGCATAACCTTATGTATGTCTGGAACAAAATGTATTTTCCCTTGACAGAAACGTAACTTCAGCTTGTAATGTTTCTAACTTTTCTGCTGTTTACTTCTAAATCCTGGTTGCTTCTCAGAGGAAGGGAACTTAAGTCTGAGCGCCTGCCCACACAGCTCGCGTGTGTGATGTCAGCATAAAAGGCCACTGATGGCAGCTGGATTTATTGGATTTAAGTGAGCGGTTCTAAACCTTAAATGACCTCTTTGCAGAGCATGTCATCATCTTTTATCGACAGTGATCTGTGCGAGCCAGAGGCCGTTTGGAGTCAGAACAGAAAACTAACTGAAAAAAAAGCTCACACCGATTATTTTACAGTTGGAGTAAAATAATCAAGGTAAAGAGCTGAGTCACACTTACTGTACAAGGCACACACTCGTCTTTCTGCTGCGTCATCCGGTCGGTTCATTTGTATGCAGGACATGTCTCTCATCAAAGATCCACTCAGAGACAAGAGCAGGGACGGAATGAAAGTTTTGTCTCACTTCTGCAAAGTCACCAGGGATTAGATCGATAGAGTCAATACACCTTTATCCAAAATCTATATATGAATTGATATTTAACATGAAAATATGAAGGATAACATGAATTCAACATGATGCATCAGTGCAAAGATCCACGACAGCTGTTTCTCTCTGAGATTTATTCAGTCGACAAATGTTTGAACTTTGTTTCCATTATCGTCTGTATTCATTTACCTACATTTATTACTAAAGTAGTTACACACCTGTTTAATTCTGTCCTTTGCCGGAGCCAGTCACTTTATCCAGATCAATAGAGTCGGGACTTGGCTCAGAGTCACTCACTTAAAGCTGCAATAATCAATACTTGTATATTAATGATGGATCAATCAGTTTAATGTCATTTTTCAGTGACATTTATTCCACACAGAAAGTGGATTAAATTAGGGATGAAAGATAGAGGCTCATAGTTTACTTCATATTTATTCATCCCTTCATTGTGTGGTCTTGTTCTCTGGGTGATGGAGCATGTGTGTCTCCAACATCAATATGTTTAGTTTTTGCTGCTTTACAATCCAAACACGGATCAATGAACCTTGATGACAGTGAGATGTGAATGTGTTTTGTTTCCTCCTCAGACTGGAGCACGTGTCAGCTGAGTCAGAACGCCGTGTGCGGGAGCGGCATCAAGACCCGGATGCTCGACTGTGTTCGGAGCGACGGCAAATCTGTGGACATCAAATTCTGCGAGGAGGTGAGGCCTGTCTCCCTTCTGTTTCAAGGGAAGTTTATATTTTTATATATTTACCTGTGTGATGGAAATCTGGAGATTGAAAAGGCTTGAAACATCAAAGTTATCTACGTGTATTGAATAAGGGGCTTTCTGCAGAAAGGATCAACCCAGGGAAACCCCAAGGAACTCAGAGGGAAGGTGGAGAACAGTAAAATGCAAAGATCTTATATAGGAGAACAAGGCTGTTGGCCTGGGCCAGTTCAGACTGGTTCTGTAGGGTAGTTTAAGACAGGAACAAAAGCACAGGAACAAATGATTTACATACATTTCCATTGGGTTCTTTGGACAGTCGATAAGTAATGGAAAGGTCAAACAGGTTTCAGGTCTTAAACATTTAAGGTC
This sequence comes from Platichthys flesus, assembly GCF_949316205.1. Classification (NCBI taxonomy): domain Eukaryota; kingdom Metazoa; phylum Chordata; class Actinopteri; order Pleuronectiformes; family Pleuronectidae; genus Platichthys; species Platichthys flesus. Next base: position 23,870,901 of record NC_084955.1, on the reverse strand, counting down.
ATGGAGTCTTAGACAGGTATGCAAAAAGTTACTCTTCAACTATCAAAATAAAAACCATAAAACCACACTTTGCTATTTTCCACTACACCAAATCATTTTTCCATTACACCTGTTTGACACGGTCCTGGGTTTTGAGGGAAGTTCTCAAAATGTTGCTTAGAGATCTTGGGGAGTTAAAGGTCATTTTGGTCTCAAAGAACATATTTATGAAGTTCCTTTTATTAAGGGAAGTCTTCACGATGACTCTGGATATGAGCTGCGACTTGACTGGATTTCAGTTTCTTCTTAATGACTTAATCACATCACTCATTACATTAGTTTTGTGTCCGTCCGGTGCCATTAGTCCCACAGCAGCATGAAATATTCAGAAGTATTTCCAGGCAGAGATTGTTACCGTAGCCCCAGGCTGTCTGTTTTATTCATTCATAATGTGTCTCCGCTCCCTGTAATTGTAGCCGGCGGGTTGTGGCAGAGCCGTCCCCACAGCTATTTAACCCTTGGCCCTCTTCATGATGAGGCTCATTCACAAAAACACATTGTGTCAGGATGGCTTTCAGGGCAGCTCGCCGGCCTGACGCTGCTCAGCTCAGTCTTTCCCCCCCCAGAGCAGAGGCTTCTGGGAATTAGCGATCGTGCTGAGAGGTCAAGCTGCTGTCGGGCTGGAACAGATTGAGTGTCGCCGCGACCGCTGGTCTGTGTTGTGAAGGACTCTGTGATGTGTCGTCACTTACCCCCCCCCCCCCCCCCCCCCCCCCTTCATTTCCCTTAATTTGCTGCAGTTGAATCTGGAGAAGAAGTGGCAGATGAACATCTCCTGTGTGGTTGAGTGTCCCGTCAACTGCCAGCTGTCGGAGTGGTCGCCCTGGTCAGACTGTTCCCAGACCTGCGGACTGGAGGGTAAGAGCCAGGATATGAAACATGTGCTTCAACATTATGATCAGATACAAATCCAGCAAACGTTGTGGAGCTGAAGCAACTTCCAGTGGAATGGAAGGTTTGACAGGACTCACTAATAAAAGATAAAACCTAACGAGACATGTTTGAACATGATGGATAAACTGAAATGAAGTTGGAATGAATTTATAGAATCAAAAACCTCAGCAAGGAAAGTTAGAAATGAGCAACAATAGAACATCTTTACATTAAAAATAGTTTATACTCGTACAATATGATGTCAGATTCATGCAGCTGGTCTATACATGTTTTTAAAGATAGAGACAAACTTCATATTATTGTTAACAGCACATCAATTCTTAAATCTAGAAATTGAAACCGACTTCAAGGTCGTGTGACACTTGTCGTAGATGTTGTTGTTTCAATGCAGAATAATATAAATTGAGTTTCATCCTTTCACAGTGTGGGGAAATAATAATAATACACTTTATGTATCCAGCACTTGTCATAGCATAAAGTGCATTCGTGTTCAATCAAGAACCAAAACAACCCTCCGCCCTGAAACGAGCTGTGTGACTTTGATTGACAGGGTTTTTGCAGCACAGTGGACTTCATGATGCTCGGCAGCAGCTCCCACTTGTAATGGTTTGAATGGTTCTGGATGTGAAGGTTCTGGAGGGCAGAGCACCAGGGTCACACTGGGCCTCCGCTAACGAGAGAGACGGCATGATTAATCTCTCTGCCCCTGATTCTTATCAGAGAAAAGTTCAAATTGAATATCTGCCAATCAGATCCAATGCAGCGTCTCTACCTAATTGTTATTACAGGAGCATACAGAGGCTGCGGTAACTTTTTTAAATTAAAACAGACAAGTTAGAAAAACAATTTAATGCAGAACAGCAGAAACCTGCATTTCAGGCCTTTCTTTGATGTTTCCCCTAATAAATTATGTAATGTTTTGTCAGCAAGTCGGACAGAGTCGGGCATCCTGTCCTCGTCTGCAGCAGCAACTCAATACTGAACTCCAGGTGGAACCAACACCAGCACTGAAGAGCTTTGGTTCAACCCTGGAAATTAGAAACATAAAATTACTAAAGATGTTGTGGCTCATTGACGTTTTGCATCTTTTCTGGTCGGTTGTTGTTGGTCCAATGTCGGTTGTGAGGCTTTCACATGAACGTGTGTATCCAGGAGCTCATTGTGTTGTTCTCCATCAATTCATGTGTGGACAAACAGCAAGAAGAACCTGGAGGGACCAAACGTTATGGTTTTAAAAAAAGCTTTTTCACCTTCCTTTTGTCCCAGGTGTGTTGAAGAGCAGAATATTGCATCAGTTTATATTGCAAAACGCAGTTTTCTGTGCATGTGTGTATCTCCACACCAAAGTCCCTCCGGGGGACACAAACATGCACGCTCAGCACAACAAACTTGTGTAACTAAGGAATCCGACTCTTCCTCTTCCCCCCCTGGAGGCGTTCGGCCGGACAAATTCACAGAAGCAAAAGAAAGGAAGTGTTATTTAAGTGAGAGGGATTGCCTCACGGTCTTCTTGTCAAATGAATGGTGAAAACTCGTTGTCCTGTTTCCCTGGCTGTTGTTCGGGGCAGTTCAAAACAAAAGTTGCCGCCGCACCATTACGTCTTCCTGCGCCTCGGGGCGGCGGGGAGCAATTTGAAGAAGAGACGCCACAGCGATCGCTGCTAAATCAAAAGGAATAAGATGAAAGTTTCAAAAGAAATGGTTGAAGGAGCAATGAGGATCTCATTTGATGTGTTCTGTGTGTATGTGGTGGTGGTGGGTGGGGGGGGGACGTTCCCTCGTTGGAACTGGATATTGGTTTGTGCAGTCTGTGTGTGGGAAGGCTGGTTTGTGTTGAAAGATGTCGTAGGTTAGCAGAGGTGCTATCCGAGGTGAGCAGAGTTTTGGCGAAGGCAGCGTGGAAATGACAGAAAGATGAAAGCGGCAGATGATTTGCGAGTGGGCGATTTACAACAGGTAGGCAGGAGGGGTGCGTGCTCAGATGTGCGTCTCTGTTTGCAAGGCTTTTGTGTTTGTGTCTTTTTACCGGTTAATTCATAGCAATTTCTGCATTCAAATCGAAAAACCCCTCTCCGTGGTGTTTGCTGCTCTGATGTATTGGATTCACAATATTTAAAGAGGGGCCGCTGATTGATTGTGGATGAAAAAGCCATTTTAGTCGAGAGAACCAAGAACCAATCAAGATGGAGGAGAGAAACCAGCCGGTCGGGGGAGCTGAGTGCTTTTGTGTGCACAGTAAAATTAATTTAAGGCATTCAAAACAAAAACGTGCATTTAGAATGAGTTGTGTGCCGAGGTAATGGATGACTGCTGTGTAGCAAACCACAGAGAGCGCCGCATGTGTGTCAGACGTGTTCACATTAAGTTGTGGAGAAAACACAACCACTTTATATTCGGTGTAATCGTGTTATTTATATAATATCACACTGCTGCAGAACAGGACCAGAGCTCCAGAGATCACCCTGTTGTTGTTGTTGTTGTTGTTGTTTTTCTCACTTGATAAGTACTGAAATTTAGTTAGTGTAATGATCATTGTTTCATAGAACAATAGAGAATTCAAACAATTAAACTGTGTAACCAAGGTAACACAAATCCTTGACAAATTGTGTGAATATAGAGATTAAAGTTATTCTCTTGACAAAAGTACCCAAACAATTCAAAAGGCAAACATCAGTGCAACACAACGACAATATTCAACAATAATTCACTTATTCCATATCTATTTGTTTTTCTATTTTATTATATACATTGTGGAGTTAATGGAGTTTTTCACATGATGTACTTGTGTTTTATGGGCGTCTGTGACTCAGAGATTGGTCGTCCACTGACCAGAAGGTCGGTGGTTCGATCCCCGGTTCCTCCAGGCCACATACTAACGTGTCCTTGGGCAAGACACTAAACTCTAAATTGCCCGTGATTGTGTGTGATAGAAAAGGAGCTGTGTGTAGAAGTGATTGAATGAATCTGTGTGTGAAAAGTACGAAAAACAATCCATGACCCATTTGTATAACAACCGTGACAATAAACGTCTTGATTCCTGACATGTCAAAGGGAAAAAGAATAATAATAATCATGATGTTGCAGATTGACACGTGTCCTCTGGTGTGTCTCCTCCAGGGAAGATGTGGCGGCAGCGCTCGGTGGTCCAGGCGTCTCAGGGCGACGGCCGGCCGTGTCCTTCTCAGATGGAGCAGTGGAAGCCCTGTCCCGTCCGGCCCTGCTACCGCTGGCAGTACAGCCCCTGGTCTGAGTGTCGGGTGGAGGTGGGTCAATAAGTCACAGCCTCGTCCTGAAGTCCAGGGAGATTAAATATTAATAACTGCATCGACCTGCGTCGGACGTGAGAAATGCAACTTCGACAGCTCTGAGATCAATGTACACGAGAGTTTGGGACAGAAATCGAAGCATCTGGCACAAAAGTAATGGAGCAAGTCATAAGTATTGATGAACAACCTCATCACATCAGAGACAGACATTAAAAATGAATCTAATGCACCTTTAATGCTGATACATTTACTTTCCACCGGTGTCTCTCCACTGCTCTTATACCTGATCAGTGAGGAAGTTCTGCACTCTGTGATAAATGGGATGAAACTGGGAGAGCTTGGTTGTAGTTCTATGTAAAGACTAATCTATATCCTCTATTTCTATCAGTGAACTCTATCAAGTGTTCATTCATCTCAGACGTCCTCGAAGAAACGAGAGACACAAACATAGAGAAACATCTTTTAAAACGGCTTAAAGACTAAACTCACAGCCACATCTCTAGTAACTGCAGAACACATGTGTCTCCGTGTGGCTGTAGATTCATGTAACTTCTCTCCCTGGTGTTCCCGTCCTGTCAGAGTGTGGTGTGCGGACACGGCACACGCTACAGGAACCTGTCCTGCTTCGTGTCGGACGGCTCCATGGACAGCGAGGGCGAGGGCAGCCTGGTGGACGAGGAGCTGTGCAGCAGCCTGGAGCTCGCCGTGGACGGAGACAAGCAGATCACACTGAAGGAAGCCTGCACCCTCCCCTGCCCAGGTAATGACACCGCTCCACACGGGGGGGCTGCGAGCTTCTCGTGCTGCTCGATCGGTCTTGGAAAGTGATGTGGAAACTCCGAGAAGCAGCAGCGTCATGACAGTAAAGAAGTTTTCACGATCTGTACATCACTGTCAGAGGTGTCGGTCTGTGAATCACTCATATTTATTCTCTGGGTTTCACTCGATGAGAAATTCCCAGACAAATAAATCTTCTGCCGCACAAACAAGTTGTAAATAAAGGCAGCGATACTAATATTTCCTAGTCAGGACAAGGACAGAGACTAATTCACCGAGGCACCGAAGCTGCCTGGGTGTTGGTTACCTCGGCTGCTGGCTCCTCCTGAATCTAACAAAGGTTCAAGCAGAAAGAACCAATATAGGTTTGTGTTTCTTTGCAGAGCAGCTTCCAGGTTGATCCAGGGGAACAGAGGAGTCCGTGTGCAGAGCGTGACACAGGAAACACTTTCAGGCAGTTTGATTTATATCATGAGACAATGCTCTTACAGGATTGGACTACATTACCTCTCGCCATCTGTTCATGACCTCTCCAATCAGATGTAGGAGCTCAACCTGAAGGCAGAAGAAAGTGGCCGCATTAAGGCAGATGCTCTGTATAGCTGAGGTGTTTTGTCACAACAGATGTTCTGCTGTCGTCTTTCTGCAGATTATCGTCTCATATTCTGCTGAGTTTAGTTCCAGTTTAACTGATAGTTGTCCATATTCAGATTTTGGGATCTGGACCACAATGCACCACATCTTAATGGATTCCACTCCGACTGCAGTTTCATTAAAAACTGCCCTGTAGTTCTTTGCATATTCATCAACAAACAGTCAGTGGGGAAATTACAACCTCCTCGGTTAATATAACAAAAAAACGAATCTGCTGCCTCCATTCCTCAGATCCAGGCCACCTACCCTCTGCAAAGCGTCCTTGAGGTTCATTGAGTGTGAGCTCTGAGCTTCTACTACTGATCCCCTCGCTGCAGGAACTTGAGCAATCCACGAACTCCAAGTCTGCAATGTCCACACACACCAGGGCCCAAGAATCAAAAGAGAGGGAGTTGAATTGTAAGAGCTGCTGTAGGACTCAAGCTTCCAGCTGCAGACTTTTCTTTCTGATAAAGAAAATGTGCAAAACGTAAAAGAGATGAGAAATATCATTTAACTCTTATTTCTTGTTTTTTCACAAAAATGGTTCAGCTGTGTTACAATCCTTTGAACTATATCTCCTTCGCCTTTATTCATAGCTTTCTAGAATCCATAAATATGTAAATATTTCATATATGAACTGCTAACCCTAACCCTAAACACAAATATTAACAAAAATGTTTTTCAAATTGTCTGTGTTTGTTTTGGAGAGAGTTTGATCTGAGTTAATGAGTTAAAGGGATCCGTCCTCTGAGCACGTGGGCCTCCGTGTCCGTCTCACATCACAGCAGCTGAGAACCTGTAAGAGTCTGCAGCTTCTTTTCACTAAGAGAGTAAAACACAAGACGACCCCTCACAGGGCTCCCACCGGCGAGCCCTGTGAATGGTTCCTGTCAGGAACCATTTTGTGTTTCACGCCGAAACCACAAACCGTTTGGACCCCATGCTCGCTCGGTGAAATAGACTGAGAGAGGGGAAACCATATGAAAGCTCTGACCCCTACAATTCAATTTATTCCACTTGTACAGTGAAGAAACACAGGAGCAGACACACACACACACGCACACACACACCCCCACACACACACACACAAACACACGTACAGACTGAGATAAAACAGCAGAGAAAAAGAGACACAATCAATAGTATGTTCGGGTGCGATAACAAAACGCCTGCAGGCTCTTTAAGACGACAGGACAGTAAACTGAGACACAACCTCACTGAGTAACAATCTCTGTGTGTAACTGAAAGTAAAGTGTGTAGACGTGACGCAGACGTTCACCATTCGAACCGATGGAAAATACATTTTCGCGCTTATTGATACTCAGCTCGGCTCCTGGGAACCGACGTGCAGCTCAGCATTCTGTGGAATCTGTGACTCAGCACTCAGCCTCAACAGAGACGCTGCTCGTTCCCTTTGAGTGTGGTCACGTGTTGCCAAGGTGCATTGTGGGTCATTTGCTGTGCTTAGCGGTAGGAGGTGAGAGAAGCTTATCTGTTCAGGCAGCAGTGCAGACGCCAGCCAATCAAACTGCATCTCAGCAAATTTACTCGTGAAACGTAGTAACAATCAATTAAAATGTCATTTTATTCTTATATTTGAGTGAAGAGTTCGTTAACAAAGGATCAGACTGTAATTTAATTTAACATAAATCCGTTTAGCTTCTTGTTCCTATTTTCAAACATGATCTTTTCACTTTTAATGTTAGAAAAGCAAACTTATAGTGCGGGAAGAAGCTGCTGAAGTTTCCCTCAACTCATCCAATCTCCTCAGATCTTTAACAAACGTGAACCTGTAACCTCAGAAAATACAATATCAGCTAATTAACTTAATTAGCAACATTTAGCTGCATAAACAGAGTGTTAATCACATTCTTTTTAATCTTGAAGCCACTTTGCAAACTCATAAGATGCAAAGTACATGTCTCACTTTGAGATTAGGTTTCAGAAAACAGTTAATTGACTTCCAGGTCATAATTAGGTGTGTGTGTTGTGATGTGTGCCACCAAGAATCTTCATAAATAATCATTTAAAGTACTGAGCCTGATACTGTTGGGCCATGTTGTGGATTTCCCTGCCACCCACAGCTTGTTAGTGAGCCATGTGTGCACACGTTTTCAGCATGGGTAACCCCAGTGGGAATCGAACCCTGAGACCTGGCAGCGTCGGTTCACCGCTGACCTGCACAGGACCAGAGCGTCGGTCCCGATGCCGAGCCGGACATCTGCTGGGATGAACGTGATGCAGCTCACGTCGCTGGTTTGGTTTTATTTCTCGTGGGAGGAAGCAGAGACACGTCGTCCGTCTTTATTGTCAAAGGGAAGATGAGGGGACGTCTTCTTTTGATTGACAGGACGAGTCTCTAACTTTCCCAGTTCTGGATCGATAAAGTGAAATCAATCCACATGTCTCAATGTGCTCGACTTCGTCTTAAGACCGAATGGTTTCAAAACGCTCTGATGATAAATGCTCTCAAAGCTGCGGGTTATGATTCATACGCTGTCTGTAAGACGGATCACCCAAAAACTACCAGAACCAATTTTGATGCGACTTTGAGGAAGGGGAGGGGCCAAGAAAGAACTCGTTAACGTCTGCAGCAGATTTGATTAAGTGGTCGGATCCCCAAACTTTTATTTCACAGTCTTTTGAGGCTTTTAACTGAATTTTCAGAAAACAATTCTTGGATCTAGGTGAAAGAAGATCAGCACATTTATGGGATTGATATCCATGAGTGTGCAGATTTAGTTTTTTACATTTTGTGATATTTATTCAAGAGTTAATGCTGAAAAGTTGATGAAAAAATCCTGCCTATACTTCGAGGACTGAAGACGATAAAAAGAAAACTAGAAAATCACTTTTTAAGGTTTATTGCAGTCTTGTTAACAAAGTTAAAGTCTGAGTCTTACTTCTTCTTTCTCCACGTAAAAACAAAAGGAATTTTAAAATCTGGAGCACGTCAGATTTTTCCCCTCAGTTGACAGACAGGCGTCATCTCCTCCATCTCCATCCACCTTCAAACACCCCCCCCCCCCCCCCCCCCCAGACTCAGGAGACCAGGGAGCTCTCTGCTGCTTCGTGGACAGCGTCCTGGCTTTAAAGTCACGACTCATCACAAAACCCATATGAATTCACTATGTTCTGCTCAGTAGCATTGATTAATAGAGCAGAGCAGTCGCTCAACTCAATGTAAATGCATTATTTATCCAAACAGCAGTGATAACCAGGACTTTATGTTTTATTTCTTTTTTTTGTGGACACCTATTTCCACACCAGTATCACAATCCCTTCGACAATATATTAATTTCACACCATCCAAAGATGGATGACATGTCTGCACTTCCTGGCTCTGCTCAGAAATGAAGCCAAAATGCCCCAAAAAACGAATCCTGCCATCTTGACCCAACAAGCCATGTTTGCCTCTGGACCCCCCCTTTGATTGACTTGTGTGGCTTGTTGGTCTACAGGTGTGATTCTTGCTCAAGGTGTGTGAGGTCCTGGGTTCGACTCCCAGACGAGTCCTTCACATTCAGGTCACAGATGAGTTGTCAGGTTTGTGGCTCGTCAGCTTTTGGTTTTAAGCAGATTTCCGTGCAGAGCTCTGGTCAACAGCTGTTGGACTCAATAAGGTTAAATATCTACAACATGTTGATGAGAGGTTCAGGCTCCACTTTGCTCTGTGATTAAGCCTGATAGCCAGAGTGTGTTTTCACACGGTGCCACTTAAATTTAAATCTGTGATTTTCGGTGTGAGCTGTCCCTGAAGGGGGGGATTATTATCCCTCACTCCTGCCAAAAGACAAAACACAAATGTGGAGTTCATTTCTAAAATCCCCTTGTATCTATTTTTGGTTCATCGTTCAGTCTCACTAAAATATAGAAGAGGAAGAGTGTTGTTCATTCTTCAACCCACGACTCGTTTATTCCAAAGTAACACAGTTTGAACTCATGTTATATTTTAGGAGTGTGTGGCCCGTCTCTCCACCTGCAGATTTCTCATTTTGGAGAGGGAGAGGAAAAAAAAAAAATCTCATCAGAAGTCTGCTGGTCTCTGAGATGGAAAACACTGAGAAACGTTGCCCTAGATAACAAGTGGGACCGGCCCCCTTTCGCCAAACTGCAGGAGCACTGAAGTATCAAACAGCAATCAGAAGCACAGACTGGTTTCTCTGCTCGGAGGTAGCGCAGTGTGATTTGGGAGGAAATTCAAGGGCTGTTTGTGCAGGGAGGGGACAGCTTGGGAGTTTTGGCAGGTTGCATCCACACACCCACACATACACTGACACACACACACACACACACAAACACACACACACACACACTTTCATGCACTGCCACCCTTGACCTGTGTTCTATTTCCCCCGCTGCTTGATGAGCTGCAGTTGTCAGCTGTGATCAAAACCAACACACCCTGCGACACCTTCCTCCTCCTGCAGCTCCACAGAGCACCCCACCGTCACATGATGCCTTATGTAAATGCATATTCAGTATGCATCTCTGTTTTCCACGAGGGACCCCCCTCCCTACTGCAGCCGCACTACAGATATTTCTTTACATAGCACATATATGCTTGTTTAGCTTCTACCCATCCATGCATCCCTTTTCTTCCACGTACTTGAGCCCTGGTTGCGATTTCAGGATATTCCAGACGTCCCTGCAGGCCAGTTATAGGTCTAATGCATCCAGGGAGTTCTGGGTTATAACCCTGGTTTAGAAAGGAAAACCAAGAAACCTCATTTCAGCTGCTTGTATCTGGGATCTCATTCTTTGGGTCAGGAAAGCGAACCCATGATGGAACACGAGGGTCAGACGTAGATCGACTGGTAAATCGAACATAAAATAGTAAAATAAAACATTGGAAACCAGTACAAATATAAAGTGGAAATCTTTGTCGTCCGGCTCAGCCCCTTCAAACAAGCAGGAAGTGCAAGAGATGGAGGATGAAATCAAATTCATCCAGGCCTGTTTTTCAAGATGTGGAATCAGAGATAAGTCATTCCCATCAGCCCGAGAGTCTCAGGTCTTTGCACAGAGGAAAGGAACATTCTGGTCTTTAGACTCCAGAGACAGAATTGCTGCCTGAGGCTCTGAGCTGCACATCGACTTACAGGAAATAAAAGATTCGTGAAATGACTCAATGACAGATGTCGTTGTGGTTTTTTTATACAGGTCATAACCAGTGTTTAAAAATATTCCAGACTGAAAACTGAAAAGATGACAGAGCTAAGTTCACTGTGTAATTTCTACCTTCTTTATTTGGACCTTACTAAAAAGCTTTTCCCATTTTTGAGGAAACTGCTTCTTCTTTTGCAACCTTTTCATTCATGTTATCATCATTTTGAAATTGATTTTCATGGAGAAAACATTGTTTTTATTGCATATTATTTATATATAGGTATAAAATATTAATTCTAAATCAAGATTTGTATAAAAAAAACTTCTCCATAATGGGATTTCTGTTCACTAGAGCTGCAACTAACAGTTTTTTAATTATTCATTAGTCTTTCAATTACATTTTTTTAATTAACTGGTTGAAACAGTAATGGAAACAATTCATCAATTATGAAATTAATTTTCGAGCGTGTGTTTTTCTTCTGATGATCATCGGTGGTTTGACGAATCGTTTCAGCTCTGCTCTTGAACCTTTGACACTTTCCAATAGAAAATCCTCATTACCATTCTGTGACATGTATAATGAATGTAATGTCTTTCTGACGTCTTCTGTGAACTTCCCACGTTCCCAGTCCCGATGACCTATGTGTGTCTGCTCTCTGCCGCAGGTGAGTGTTACCTGATGGAGTGGTCGGACTGGAGCTCGTGTGTGAGCATCTGCGTCAGAGATGCGGCCGTGGACTTTGGCTCGGTGCAGGTCCGCTCGCGAGCCGTTCTGGCCCAGGAGCCCGAGAACCTGCAGCTGTGCCCGGACCAGGCGTGGGAGTCGCAGCCCTGCAGCGGTGAGTGGCAGCGTCATCTCACTGTCGGACAGTTTGACAAGTTGAACGGAATGAAAACTCCCTGAGGTTGAAAAACTTTTTATTACATGCAAATGAGATGACAGCTCCAAACTTTGATTGATTAGAATTTCCTGCTCCTAAGAATTCCTAATCAGCTCGATGATGGAGAAGCGAGGTCAGTGCGGGTTTGTTTCCGGGCAGGGAAGCACGATGGACTGCTTGTCAGTGCATCAGAGTCCTAACACAGATGGACACTTACATTCAGGGTTGTACCTGCAGGCTGTTTAGCCTTCTATCCATCGGAGCTTGCACATTAGGCCTGTCGGAGCTGACTGGAACCCACAGAGGAGAGAGACATGCTGAGATTGTAGAGGTAGAGGGATCGGCGACAGGAGCACGATAAGGATTTTACTCTCTTGGAGGTGACAGCACAAACAACTGAGCAGCCCTGGTGCCCAAACCAAAACATGACTGAGAGGAAGTGAGGGCTGCCACGATCCCTCCACGTTCCTCTCTGGGTGAATCAGTGCTTCCCCCGGATGGGATTTCTCGAGTGAAGTCTCCAAACGGAGGAAATCCCACGCGCTCATTTACTGTGGTGAACTCTGCAGCTCCCCAGGCCAGCTAATCACCCATTAGGTGCAGTGTGGGTTGTGAATCACCACCACCACCACCACCACCACCACCTGAGCTCAACACACATCTGAGTCATAGGCAGAGTCTGTAGAGCAGCCCCCCCCCCCCCCTATCCCCTCCTCTCCCTCTCCTTACCTCCCACTCCTCCTCCTCCTCTCCTCCCTCCCTCCCTGGCTCCACTGTACACAGCCTCAGAGCCGTCTTCACCAGCCTGACCTGGTTTCACAGCATCACTCAAGGCACCGGGGGGGAGGAGGAAGAGAGAGAGGAGGCAGGGGGAAGGGGGGAGGAGGGAGGGCGGTGACGGAGAAAGAGAGTTGGGGGACGGAGGAAGGGAGGGAACGGTTTGATGTGAGAAAAACAAAACCAAATCTGGTCCCAGTTGCAAACTTTACTGTATAATAATTATTACCATGCTGTGAATATACAGTAGACTGACAATTAAAAACAGCAGCACGCAGACTGGTATCACTGGTTTAGTTCTGTACCAGCACTGAGATGTAGAAACTGTAGATGTGGGAAAGTGACCGTGGTTTGAAGCTGAACATGATGAGACCAAAGCTGAGTTCAAAGAGGAGGAGAAACATCCATTTAGCAGGTTTCCTCCAAACACAGGGGAAATCAAAAACATGTAAATGTAGAGACTTTAAAAGTTATAGATAAACTCAACAGTTCCAACAATGAGCTGCACTTTTGCAACTGGAGAGAAATAACAACCTCGTTATTGGAAGAAGACATCTGCCTCGACCGGCTGGGTTGAGAGGGGGAAGATTGAAACGAGGGGAGAGAAGAGAGAGAGAAGAGAGAGAGAGAGAATAGAGAGACCAGGAGCAGTTGTGAAACCATCATGTATAACCTCTGTCAGACTGGTTGTTATAATTATAATGAAAATCTTCAGCTCTACCTTATATCATCAGGTGTTTTCTCATAAATTAAAGACTTTGACAAATTAACAATTTGACCTGATGGTGGCGCTAGATGAGGAGGAGGATTACTTATTGTTCCATTAATGCTTTAGGGACATGACTGTTTTAAAGCAACCCATCACGTGATATTTGAGATTCCACTTTGTGAACGGTGAGACCAACAGGTTGATGATCCCCTGAGCTTCAATGATGAGAAGCTCAAAATGGAACCTAGTGATTAGATCCCTGGCTTCTCCAGGTCTGGTGGAGACACTGATGGTGTCCAGACCTCACTTCCACTGTGTTACTTTGTGTGACAGACACACTGTGAACCACTTTGTTGTAAAAGTGCTGTATAATGACATTTCCTCAGTTAACAGGCAGGAAAAAAATCATCTTTTTCCTCTTTTAGCCTTCAACAGAGAGTGTCTGTTATGTTTTAACATGAGTCATCAGGAGAGACGTGTCCCCCGGCAAACCCAAAATATCAAGAAGGCACCGCCCCCCCCCCCCCCCCCAAAAGAATCTAAATGTTTTTTATGGGTGGGGCTCTGGAAATGAAAATGATCACAGACGGGAGGATGGATGGACGCCAGGGGATACAAACCTGGGATTCTTCTTTTACAAATCTTCTCCTTTCCCTCTGAGGAGTGTATCTACAGCAGTAAAACTCCAATCTGCTGCTAAGAGATGGTGGGAAGTCCAGGCCCGAAGTGAGATCACCGATAACACGTCTGAAAAACGACCTCAGCCGTATCTCAGGGAGCGACGGCTCAGGAGTGAGAACATAAAGGAAGAAGTTGTCTCAGCCGCAGACGAATCGTCCCGTGAAAAGCTGCAGATTGAGCCGTGGCATCGAGTGGAGCCGCGATGGAGAACAGAGCCGTCCTCTGTTCAAGGTTAAACTGTTAATTTGCGCTGGGAGAACGGGCTGGACAGATGATTGGTTACACGGGACCCCACGGGGAAATGTGCTCATTTACTGCCCTGATGGAAATATTGATAAAGTCATAATAGCATTGATAGAAAGTCATTGAGCAAAAGCTCTTATGGACGATTAAAACATCACAGTGGACCCGTGTGTGAGGAACCACTGATAGTGATGCTGTGTGACAGCGGCCTATTAGAAAACCATAACTTAGCAGCTGCTTTATTAATCTGCCGTTGGTTTGATTAATGGTTGTTGCTGCAGATTCCCACCGTGCCGTGTCGATAGGTGATGAGTGTCTTATGGTTCTGATTTCAGGGGGCGAATGTTACGAGTACAAGTGGCTCAGCAGCGTCCGTGCTAACTCCACCCGCCCGCTGATCTGGTGTCAGCGCTCGGATGGACTCAGCGTCACCGGTGAGGAACTCCTGCCATTGAGTTATGGTTAACTTGGTTTTCTGTCGACTTACTTGAGTCCACGGGAAATTGTTTCTGTGCATTACCGACTTCAGAGGTTCACAAAGGTTTTGTCATGAAATACATCACCACAAAATAATGTTAAAATTTACTTTTTTGTAACATTTGCCTTTTTTTCATGTGAATAACTGGACGACTTAACCATTTTATTATTGGGCTGTTATTTCCTTGAAGTACAAAAATTACAAAATTTACAATTCAATCTTTCCAAAACCCAAGTTTGCATGTTCCAATATTGCATATAACAAAAAATATGTCAAATTCTATCAAAGACTAAGAAAACCATCAACCAAGCATTTGGAACTGGTATTTGGAGAATGAGAATTGTCTTAAATGACTAGTCCATAACTAAAAATGTTTCGATCTATTAATTAACTAATAACTTCAGCTCTAACAAACTGGATCAAATCCTCTCGACTGGTCTCACTGGTGGGCCACAAGCTGCAGAACTGGTGACCAGTTGTTCAAATAAACAGCATTTTGACCTTGTGATAACTCAGCGTTGCTTAATTTATCTTTGCAGTGAGAAAGTGAGAGGTTACAGTCTGAACCGTTTCTTCAGCTGTGTGTAGGTGGTATTATTTACATTGAATGTCAGAGATATAACGAACTCCTCTGAAGAACCAACAGACTTCCTCGCTGTGAGGAGCTAAGGTTGTGGGCGACGTGAAGAAACGCTGCATTAAAACAAGAACACGTGATTTTAAAAATAAACCTCAGCCCCACGGACTCACAGGTGGAGCGTGTGTTAATCAGTCCGATTTATTTATACAGCACATTTAAAAACAGGACGAGAATAGATCAAAAGAAAGTGGAAATAATGCAGTGAAAGAAAAACACAAGTATAAAATAATGACTGTTGAACATGAAACTGTCGGTTGTGTTGTTTGAAGTCACAGCAGCAGCACCGTGGATCTGCAGACATACACACAGAGGGGGATGTTCACTTTGCTCCTTTTAAAAACACACAAGACCTATTTGGCTTTATTGTGTTTCCCCCCCCCCATGCAGGAGGTTGTCCTCCTGTGAACCCTCCGACGACCAATGGCTCCTGCGACCCCCCCTGTCTCCTGCCCAGGTCCTTCTGCAGCGAGGTAAGCGTCTCTCTGTTCTCATATCGACAAAGACAAACACTGCAGAGGAGAATCAGGGCTGGGGACAAAAAACACATCATGAAAACTCAATAAACAGAAAGGAACAATAACAATAATAATACAAAACGCACAAACCTGAGAGCGCCGGGCCTGTGGATGAGTGGCAGCCTCTGGACTCGCTCTGACACACGGTTTCCAGAATTGAATTTGAATGCAGCAAGGGAATGAAATGACGGCAGCTCGCAGATGTGAGGCCTGTTTCTCTGAAGTGTCACTCAAACGTCCCGCATCCAAACCAGAGTGAATACCTGTTTCAGCTGCAGCAGATGGTTCATCTCCAAGTGCATCAATTGTAACAGCATTTTGGTTTTGTTCTGAAAGTAAATGTTGGATTCAGCAGCGGCGGCGTGGCTCCATCGTATCGACAGACGTCATAACCACGGAGCAAGCAGGTCAGGAGGAGCTGATGAGAAGCGACCTTTAGAGGTCACTGTTAAATCTGCAGATAAATCCAGGCTCAGCTGCCAGTTTATTAGGTACACCCGGCTAAAGCTTCTGTAATGCAGCAGCCCTGTTATGAACCTTCAGTGCAGTTATTACTTCAGCTGAGGAGGTTATGGTTTCACCGCTCAGTGGGTTTGTTGGTTTTGTTTGTGAGAAATATCCATGACATGTGTCGAAAGGATGGAACATGGAATTTATTTCCTTGATCGATTGACATGATGTTTTCTTTTACTCACTTTTCCTGGAGTAATGTTTGGATCTGATCTGAAATCAGGTACATTTAGAGGACTGAAATCTCCATCTAGCAGATTTAAATATGGTTTTGGGAATAAATAGAGCTAGAAACCTGCTTTGGTGGAGGTATGGAATCTACTGAATGATATAAGTAATGATATGAAGTGTCGATTCAACTGTGTGATCGTTTTAAAGGCTGCAGTTTGTGTAGTTGTTGAATTATATTGTTCTATTCTTAAGTGTTTAAAAGTTAATATCCACCTCCTAGTTATATATCGAGTACTGTAGTATAACGGTTACATATCTAGTACAAGGTTTATATTAATCAAGGCCTTTCCAAAACATTACAGCAACCTTTACCTCTCCTTCATTACTGTTAGCATGCTCTTGAGCAAGGCATTGGATCCCCAGGGAGCTGCAGATTCAATTCAAGAGATCTCAAGCACCTGTGTGTAACGTTGTGCAAA